>NC_030679.2:65976773-66264273 GCF_000004195.4 Xenopus tropicalis
CACCCTTCCCAGCAACAGTCAGGTGATCCTAGTGGAGATAATAAAAGGGCAACCATTTGGGGGTTATAACCTTGAAAGCAAGTACATTATAGGTAAAACGCATTCCATTTGTTAAATGTATATTGAAGCAGTTGAATTCTTAATAATTCACATAAGTAAGTGTAGGACTGGTCAGAAAGGATGACTTTTAGCTTAATGCACAAAATGTCTTAATGTCCTATATATAGTGATAATGGGTGAGTGCAAAGGATATCTTGTTGGGTTCTACTGTATTAACATACAGTATGTACTGTATATGTGTGTGAGCATATGCCCCACAATACAAAATGTATTTTGTACAATATTGTATCCACAGGAAACATATATACAGTATAACACAAAGGACAAAAACCACCATTTTCGTCACACAATCAGTAATTCGATTGAGGCTATTTCTACAGCATTGTTGTGATCTTTCAAAGTGTATCTTCACACAACTGGTCAGCCTCATTAAAAGTGACATAATAGGAATTCAATATGCATTATGACCTTCATGCCTTGTATAGGAGAAATTTTATGGATGTCAGTCCCTTATTTCTTCTTTCTTTTTTTTTTTTTGTTTTTTGTTTATTGTGTTACCTAAGAAGGTATTTTTAAATATCTTCATAAGCATTTCTAGTTGATTAGCATGTATACTTTGATAGCTAATTACTGACCCTGGTGATAATTCACACCCACTCAGCAATAATTGTAATGACCTTCAATATGAATTAGTTTAAATCAGGACACAGAATGCTCAATCACTAAGTAGTCACTTTTTGCCAATAGTAATATTGCACATCTAAAACTTTGATCTACCAAAGACACTCCAGGGAATGTTTTATATATAAATTATGCTTCTTTTAAAGAGCTTAATTTGGGATTAGTTAAGGTAATTTAATGAAACTGTTAAACTAAAAGGAACCACTCAATACATGAAATAATTAGACTTCACTAAAACACAATATGTATGATGCCTAAACTGTTTTTATCATGATTTTTCTTTTACACTTTTATATAGTAAAAACAATATCTTTATAATTCATAAAAATGTGACACACCTCAGTCAGCACATTAACAAAATAAATAACGATTAGGTATTTCTGTATAATTTAACACATGCAAAAAGCAAGAGAAATTAAGTGACTAATGTGAGTCACAGTGGCAGAGATTTATATGCAGTTCAGTTGACTTCCTACCAAACAATCTAGCAAACAAACTGCTATTATGCCTTTACTATTAAATTACTGAAAGTTTTTGGCTGTACTAAGTACCTATTACCAATGGTCTGACAAGATGACCCCTGGTTAATATGTGATTGTCTCTTCTGGCTGTCTGAAGGATATCATGACACTACAGATTGTCTGTTGGAGGTGATTGGGAAAGGTGGTACTAAAGGGTCTGATATGTGTTGAAGGCTTAAACAAGCAAATAATATTATGAAACATTTAAACCCCCCTTTTTACATTTTCTTGGAGACCAAATAAATATAAAAATGGCTGTAAAATGGGTGTAAACCACAAGAAAATGGGGAAAACTTCAATGTTTCACAAAAAGTAACATTCATAGGGGATAAACCAGTGTGTTTAAGGAAAATGGGCCAAATTTGTGGCATAACGTGCGTGAAAACAACTTAAAATCTGGGAAATGTTCCCACTGAAATGCATCATGTTCTGCCAGCAGATTCAGGCCTTGTAGGTTGAATCTATTCACACCTTTTAGACCCTGGTCTTTGTGCTGCAGGTCAGATGAGCCCTGGTCTAACTACAACACTGCCTACTGCAAGTCTGCAACGTAGCATTTACTAGTGGATGCAGCAATGCACATGGAATGATGCCTGAAAGATATAGCTGCCCACAACCATGAACACAAGTCACTGACCAAAAACGATGAACAGACATCTGCAAAGCACATCAAGTTACAAGACGAAATTTGCCTGTCAGAAGAACAGGTAAGAACATTTCCACAAAAAAATAATTTAATTGCTTTAGAAATAAGCATTAGAATAAAAATATTATTTCTGTTAAAATAGTATTTAAAAATAAAAAGGAAAGCCATTTTGTATAGATTACAGAAGAGTTCTCCAAAACACAAAAGCACAAAGCAGGCAGCAGAGATGACATCTGGAATCTGTATACATTACAGAAGGGTTGCACTACATAATGCAATACATATGTTCCCATCTAGGAAAATAAGATGAATAATAATGTTGTTAAAAAGAACAGAGGAGGACAGGTGGAGCTGCTTCCTGACCATGATAAACAGAATTTCATAATTAATACCTATACCTTCTATTACGTCTTGAAACAACATCACCATTTTGCTACTTCCTCATTAGTGCATGGTGAATATTTTTTTATTGTAGATAATTATTACGCAAATATAGCAATATTGTTGTCTTACTGCAAACTTTTTGCAAAATATGTAACTATCTTAGTCAGTGGCAAACAAACATTTTGTAAAATTGAAAATGTTAGAAGAATTGTAACATGCTACAAGGATAAAATAGAATGATAGAGCATATCCAGGTATTCTTCAACAATACAGGATATAATTGACTACATCATAGTTAAATTGATGTTCTAAGTTGTTTTATTATTTTCAGCATTGCATTTCAAAGTCATTTCATTGTAGCCTCTTAAATAACTTTGAAGCAATAGTTCTATACTATTTAGAATTCAAACAATGTAGCCCTACAGTTATATGTACTTGACCTCCTTTATGTTAACAAAGACACTCTATTAATTATTTGCTGTTTAAGCTGCTTGCTTAACCTCATTTGCTCTCTTTTTAAACTGTTGATAGACCCCCATGGATCCATGAATGTGACCTTTACATTAGAGGTTTCGATTCTGAGTTTCCTTTTTGACAGCTGTTATACTGACTGATCCAGAACATTTTGCATTAACAGAAGTTAAGGGACATTTACGTTATACTACAGTGTCAGTTTACGAAACAAAGTTGTTATAAATAGTTTATAATTTATATTTTTATTATAATTGCTGTATATATTATTTGTAGTTTACAAATAAAGAATTATTTTTAAGAGAAAATAAAAGTCAAAAAAATAACAATATCTTGGTTCTATGGGTTATAGGAAGTAGAAGCAAAAACATAAATATTACATGTGGAGTGTGAAGTGTCACTTCTTGGTCAGATCCAACTCAGGATGGCTCCAATGTGTGATTATAGACCCTATAAAACAAGGGTCCTCGTAGTCTTAGGTTATCCTACACAAACAGGCACTCAGCTTGTTCCTGGAGTTGGCTATTTTGTCACCTTCACTTGCACTCTCGGCTTTAATATGAGGTGTAAGAAAGTCATTCAAATATGTTCAGATTACTTGATTATTTAAGGTACAATATAATTAATAATTATGAATTCTAATGCTATTTTCTTGTAACACTGTCCCATGATTAAGAAACATGCATAACAGTGATCCCTTTATTGCTAATTTGTTTAACAAATCACATAGCAATTACAATGCTGTGTTATTTGATATCATTTAAAAATGGTTAATGGTTAAAAATGTGTTTGCTAAAATATATTAATCTGTATACTGTAGCATACAAATATTTTTTAAATGTACCATCTAGAGAAAACAGCTAGTGAAGTCAAACTTCAAAAACTGTCAGGGGTAGCAATGAAGGAAGCAAAGTCATGATTGTACTTTAAAGAATCAAAAATTATATTTGAAGATAAACCGAGGCTCTGCTTCTTTTTGATCCTATTTTAAAAAATAAACTGAACATAATTCACAAAGACCAGTGAAGTTGATGAGTGAATCAGTAGAAATCTGAAGAACAAAACCGTTATTTAGCTTATCCTAAAATGCCTAGAATATTTTCAATTTGGATGATTTAAAGAAAAAACGTTCCCCTGTATGAAAATATATTGCATTAAAACAGCCTAAATGCAAAACCCCAGTTCATCTAAATAAACCACTTTCATAAAAATATGCTTTTCTCCCTGTATGTGGACTGGTGACATTAATTGCACAAAGATCTTATTGACTGCTATAGGTTACTGCACCTGGGCAAACTAAGTGCTTTTTATTACATATGGTGGCCAGTGCATTTCCATTGAAACCAAAGGCAGTTATCCCCACAATGCAATATTTAAAGCCGTATGTAACAAAAGGTGCACACTTTGCATCAGGTATAGTATCCTTTAGCAATCATTCAGCAGGTAGCATTTACTTATTATCTATTTAAAAGCAAGCATCTTATTGGTTGCTAATGGTTTCCACATCTGGACAATGCAAAGAGTGAATGAAGGAGTACAAGACTCATTTACCCATTTTCAAAATAATTTTTTCTATTCTCTACCTATGTGAAGAAAGAAGACCCTTGACAGCAAAAGAAAGGGGAGCATAAGAAATTATATGAGTGAATAGATGAGAGCTGGTGAAAAACAACTAATTTTCCAGAATTTTCTTTTTGCAAAAATGTTCTAAAATCCCAATTATTCTCACAAAAATTCGTAGGGTAGATTACTTTGTGCATGTTTCAATAAAAAAAAAAAATCCCCAATACAGACAATTTGAACAATAAGCTGAAAATACAATACACTGGTCATGTTCACTGGGCGAGATCATCGCTGCCAAAGCATATTTTTATTTAGAGATGACAGATGTCATCAACAAATGAGTTCAGGGAGTATAGTGTACAGTACCTTAAATGCCTTGATCACAAGTGTCAGGAGGGACTCCCTGTTAGAATAGAGTGACATGGGTGACTTGCTTCCCAATGCACACCAAGGAGCTGACTTCACTGCAGTAAAACACAAGCTATAGCTCAGTTGTGAGCATATTTAAATCTTGGCTACAGGCAGCAAGCCTTAAAGCCCCAAATGTCCCATTGCTATCACTGATAAGGGCTGCTTGCTCAGAAAATCCCTGACTGACTACTTACTGTAGTGTGTTCATGACCACTGACCTAGACTGAGCTGTCAGCAAATCTCCGGATACAATGGAATAAGGCATTTGTCATTATAGGAGTTTTTATACCTAAGTCCTAATAAAAGTCCTACTTATTTTAACCTTGCTTTATAAGTAATAGGCCAAGCTTATGTGCAAAGAGTTTTTTTATGCTTGACTTTCCTTAATTATTAACATCATAGTTTACTTGTCTAAAATTAGATTAATAAAAACTTGGTATCAGTACTAATTAAATTCACATAGTATCTGTATTACTGGTGCATGCATAAGGATTCCACAGTCATTTCTACTGACATGGATAAAACGAAGCATATTAAAATAAAATTACTGAGATGTGTATATTAGCATTTTGTCAGCTGATAAAATGGCAATATACATTGCCTTGGTACTAGATTCCAATTTCAAATGATATCTAGCCAATAAGTAAGTCAATGGAAATATGCAGTATTTCAAGCTTTTTTAATTAAAATGTCTTTGACTCAAAAAAGAAGCTCAGCAAACACTGATTTCTACATTATGGTCTTGGAGCACAATGGTAAAAAAATACTTTTTATCCAGTGTTAAGACCTATAGTGATTTACTTTATACTGCTTCTTTCAAACACTACTAAAATATGCTAATAATGAATAATAACAGCTATTATATAACTTCTCCAGCAGCGATCACTATAATTATTTTACTCTTTATATTTAATATTAACTTGGATCAAGGAATCAATATCAGCTTGACACTTTGGGTCTAAAGAAAGATAAAGTATGACTAAATTAAATATATATGTGCAATAACATATTATATCCATTACAAACACTATTCCCAACCTCTGTTGCAATAACGTTGTTTAAAAAGCTACTTATGCATAGGGATGTAGCGAACCTAAAAAAAAAAGTTCGCGAACTTACGCCAAAACCCGCGACTATTCGCGAACTTTGCGAACCCCATAGACTTCAATGGGAAGGCGAACTTTAAAAATTAGAAAAGCCATTTCTGGCCAGAAAACTGATTTTAAAGTTGTTTAAAGGGTGCCACGACCTGGACAGGGGGGGATCAAGGGCAAAAACTTCTCTGAAAAATACTTTGTTGGCACAGAGTTGCGCAAAAAACGCAAGCTATTCTAGCGAAAATACGCGGCTTTTTTGCTATGTCGCGCTAAACACCATGAAAATGGGATTTGCGGAAAAAAGCCATGTGTGACTTGTGCGGTGTATTGTACAATACTTTTGCGACAATAAAAAACGCGGCGGAAAACGCGGCGCAAACCCAAACTGCGAACATACGCTGAAAGTTCGCGAACACCCGATGTTCGCGCAAATTTGTTCGCTGGCGAACAGTTCGCTACATCTCTACTTATGCACTATTCTATCTGATCACATTGTTTTTCTTACTACAGTTATGTGATCCATTATCTGAACACCTGTTATTCAGAAAGCTCCTAATTATGGAAAGGCAATCTCCCCAAGGATCCATTTTAATCAAATAATTCAAATTTTTAAAAATGATTAACATTTTGTCTGTAATAATAAAACAGTAGTTTGTACTTCATTCCAACTAAGAAATAATGAAGCCTTATTGGAGGTAAAACAATCCTATTGGGTTTCTTTAATGATTTTAGGACTTAATGAATGGAGTTCCAAATTACAGAAAGACCCCTTATTCTGAAACCCCCAGGTCCTGAGCATTCTGGATAATAGGTCCCATAGCTGTACTATCTTGCTTATTAACATCACATATCATCAAATACCATCATATAATATCACATATAGCTATATTATTCTTACCAACCTACAAACCTTATACTTCACTATAGCTACTGGCTCTGACATTTAGAGATTTAAAGGGTCATTTATGAACTCACTTACCCGGGCCCCCTAAACTATGAGGCAAATGTTCTGCATGTTAAAATAATGCATTAAAAATACTTTTGTTCAAACATGCTGGATGCTTACTTCTAAGTGGCTACCATTAACTTGAAAGCGCACAGCCGATGCAGAACCAACCATCTTGGTTGGCTTGTGCATGTGCCCCCCCAACATACAATTTTTTCTAAATTTACAGTGCTTGATATTTAATTTACTTGTAAAAAAAAAGTGCCACTTCTTGGCACAAATATTTCATGCTATATATTAAAATTATTTGTATTCAAACATGTCATTGTCATTGCAATGCTGTGCTAATGCTTCAATTGACACTGGGGAACCTTGAACATATCAGTAATTCCAGGGTTCCCACAGCGGGTTGTGTCAATATGTGCAGCAGACTTGTGTAAAAAAATTAGTGTTAGCCACAACCACTTGGAAAAAAAATATTGTTGGTTAATTCCTAAATGACTTATGTACTTCAAAGGCATCTAGCACATTACACAACTCATTAACAAATGCAATGCTATGGGGCAGATTTATCAATAAATCTTGATACATAAAAACTCATCCCGAATGTATTAAGCTCTAAATTTACATTTAGATAAATCTACTCCTATGTTTATATTATGGTTACAAAAGTGTTTTGGTAGCCCTTTGGATTCAGAGAAATAAGTGTGGCTATATATTTCAGGTGTGATTTGCCATAGGAATGAATCAATCATTCTCATAATATATACAATATGTTTAAAAAAAACAGATCTTTATGTGTGTGTATAAATAGACATGTAAAAAAAATTGCACCAGAATATGAATTGTTTTTGCTATAAAGAATGTCAAACCTATTAATGCATTAAAAAAAAAACAATGAACTATCACATATCACATCACAGCTAAGAACAAGCAAACAAATTGACAAATCTTTCTCATTTATGAGCATTGCAACAGGATGCTAAAATTATACATTAAATATATGAAAGTCAGAGCGCAGTTCACAAAACCTCATGTTCTGCATGAAGACACAATTTACATCTATATGAATGTGATCATAAAAAAACAAGTTGTTATATGACACAAATTCAAATTTTTTGTTATATATCCAGTGGCGCAAATGTTTCCAATATATGTTTTCCAACATATAGGTCCTATTCATGCTAATCCTTCAGATCTTATTTTAGGAACAAAACTCTGGGTAGATGACCTGCTGCACAAACATTATACATTAATAACGGACAATGATATCCTTCCATTATTTTTATGATCCTGGTGGAATGCTGGCACTCAGGAGTTCTTTTGATAAAGCGGTTTTCAGATAATGCTTGCCACTTATTTCTATTTATTAAAGAGATACTGACACCAGAAAGCAAACCTTTTATTTATTTTTTACAACTATCATAACACTTTCTTTGCGTGAGCTAAAGAATTTTGCCATAAAGGTGCTGTATGTGTTGCATCTTCTAGCAATAATCTGGTAATTTTCAAAGTGGAGTGACAAAATTTCACCCAATTTTATGTCATAGTGTGTTACTGTACACAACAGGTGTATTCACTTGAGACAAGAATGTCACGGGTCCTAGAACCAGTCCCACTGGGGCTCCGCTCTGGGCTTCTAGTACTCCAACAGGAAACAGATAATAAGAAACTGGAAGACAAAGCAGGTTTACTACTGAAAAGTGCAAAGTGAGATCCACACATGCAGATCACATTATAACTGCACTTTCAGCAGTAAAGCCACATCTGTCCTTATTACCTGTTTCTTCTTTTATAGTGGCGTGGAGTACTAGATTTCTTTTACTATTTCCATGACCTATATAAAGCACTCAGCCGTTGGTCTCATATTTTTATATGGTCATGGAACTCCTTGGTGACTTCTTATATCCTTATATTTTACAACAGGGGGTGCTTTATTTATAATATAACAGAATACAATTATAATTCAAAGAATGACAGACTTGCAGTCATTAAAAAGAGATACCATTCCACTATTTTCTCATTAAGACATAACATTGCAGGTTGAAAAGGACTGTAAAGGTTCCTTCATCCTCAGGCTTTCCTAGGTGTTGGTATGTTACTGTTCAGCTATATACAAACTTCAAGCATTTTTGCAGAATGCAGGAACACATTTTATATTTGTTTAAAATTTCTCCTGATGACGATCCTATGTGGATTGAAACACGTAGATAGTTTTGTTTAAATAAACGGTCAATTTATTTTTTTTGGATACTCAGGCCGTGAGTGCTTTCTATAGACTGTATGGATTTTGTGGGTCAGCACCTAGCCGCTATTTGTGGGACTGGTGAGTGCCGATATTTGCGAAGTTATATATATATATTCCCTGCATTCCAGTTTAGGGTAAACATTACTACTTGGTCAGTATTTACCCTTCCAACCAAGAAACATTTTTAGTATAAAATACTGTATATACTCCAGTATAAGCCTAGTTTTTCAGCACCCAAAATGTGCTGAAAAAAGTCCCCCTCGGCTTATAATCGAGTCGGGTGCCATGGGTCCCTCCAGACTAGCACCCTCTCTCCTTTGTGTGCAAATTAGGCCACCTGCAACCAGACCCTCCAGTGCCCTGGCCTAGGCTCCCACTAGCAATACTTATTTCCCCTTACGTGTCCTCCGGGACTGGGTCTGCTGCCAGTTTGCCAATGTGCAATGAGCGTGGGGTAGTACTCATATTGTTTTTGTTGACCCTCTTCTTTGCTTAGAGCTAGTTTACTGTTTTTCTTTGAAATAAATATTGAAAAACCTATACCCCACTGATGCCTCAATTAATGTAATTTTATTGGTATTTATTTTGATTATTAAAACTTAGCAGTAGCTGCTGCATTTCCCACCCTAGGCTTATACTCAAGTCAATAAGTTTTTCCAGTTTTCTTAGGTAAAATTAGGTACCTCGGCTTATATTCGGATCGGCTTATACTCGAGTATATACAGTAATTAAATAGAAGAGACCATCAGTATAAAGTAAAGTAAATAATAAATAATTACTGAAGCATTTACCTTCAGTAGTGACTAAGGTCACTATAATTGTATTTAATTTGGCTTTATCAAATAACATGTTACTGTTTTTGCCACAAAGTGTTTCCTATAGAATTGCGTTTTTGAAACTTCATGTGTTAAGTCACATACAGTAATAAACTGGTAGAGTTTAAAAATTGATGTAGCTGATGTATAGCCTGTAAAAAAGCACGTAAAAAAATAGTAAAAAATAGAAGTTTCCACACTGAAAGGGCAAATACTCTGTCCTTTGTAAATACAATTTAACTGCTGCTACTAGGCCCGTTTTGAAGGGAGTATAAATGGCTCTTTACTCTGAAGAACTTAATTTGTTCTTACGCTTGTCAGATCTGTGCTTAATCTAAGAATGCTGAGCATCAAGATTAGTGCATCTCTCTTTCACTGACCAGTTATTGAAATGTCAACCTAGTCACCCAGTGCTTCCCTTTGCTTTAATGCTTGATACAGCATTTAAAGATGAGCCGGCTGAAACAAATCCTCCATTAGTAGCAGAGGCAATGCTTCCATTAACAGTTCATGATGAAGTCACGTCTGAAACATACAGAGAGCTCAGAACGATTTCTAGTCAAAGGGAAACAATGAAAGGCCTTGTGTTTTGAGTGAATAGGTAGGTCAATGAAACAAAAATAAAAGGTCTGCAGTTAACTTTCCTTCAGGGGAAGCTAAAATAAATCTATACGTATTAAATCTAGAGAGCTTTTCTCTAAAGACAGCAGACTTGGGAGAATGGAACACCCCAATGACATACTGTATGTGATGGTGAAGCATGGTACCTGATACATAATAAATGGTATAGGCCACACCTAAGGAAATATCATACTATAGCTATAAAAATTATATAGCAAAGTGCAGTGTCCTGATAGTTCAAAGGTTTTTAGTAAGAAATGAGTGTGCATTTCCCAAATATATATTCCCAAAAATATTAACTAAAAATAAATAAACATGTCTATCCTGGCTAATATTTGTCCATATAAATCATTAAAATATAAGCAAAGAAATGTATAGTTAGATATCAGTAAGAATGCTTTGTGCCCTGTGCTGCTTGTACCCTGGTGCAGGAGGCAAATAGGGGGAACAATACAATCAACAGCTTATACTTTGATTTAGAACAACATTTAAAGTTAATTATTGAATTCTTTACAGGGGCCATATTGCCATAATGCACGGCTGAACATAAAATGTGCAAGATATTAATTATTTTACTATAAAGCTTTGGGGGATTGGGGTATAAAACCAACTCAAGGTCACTTCTTATCTAAAGGGAACAAGAACCCAAGAAGCAGAAGTTATACAGGGAGGGTTTAGAACTGCTTTCATTAGAATAAAAATTACCATCCTGGTGGGTACGATCAGTATGCCCACCTAGAGACTAACATAGATTTTGCTCACAAAGGTATTTTACATACTATGCCAATTGCTCAATCTACAGAACACAAAATAAAGGATTACACTAAAGTTAATGATAGGGTAGCAGTGCAAGTAATGATACTATGCATTGTATTGCTTGTATCTAGCTTTTTTTAAGAAACTGTTTACATTCATATGAAATAATTCCACAGCAGTATGTTGGAAAGGTAAATGGGTTTTCCAGTGGCATAAACAATTTTTAAACGGTCTCTTACCCCTCCACCCCACCAAAAAAACGAGGAATTAAAAAAAAAAAAAAAAGCACATGCTTAAACATGTTACCCTACATAAATGCATTAGATTATAACGTATTGTATATTGTAAACTAGCGGGATCCAGGACAGACACTTTCTTGGCTTTAAGGCAGTTTATTTACACAGGGGTGCCCATTTCAGCATACAAAACAAATCATAAAAATAAATCCTGCCCTCTGGGCACTACCATCACACATTAGATTAGTTCCCTCACTAACCTGGGGTCCCTTGTGGACTACCAGTAAGAAAACACAAATGTTGGGGTCACCCCTGTACTCACAACACTTCTGGGGAATTAGCTCAGCCTCCTGGCTTTCCTTTCAGCTCCTTAGATCCTCAGTCTCTTGGCAGCTTTCTCAAGTCTGGGCTCCCTCTGCTTCTGGCAGTGGCAGGAAGCACCCCCAGCCCCTCTGGGAGTCCTAACACAGAGAGGTATCCTTCCTGCTCTGTGCCCTGCTCTGAGAGAGTGTCTCACACCTTTCTATACCATTAAATACCTTTTCCACAGGACAGCCTTCCTGTGGAAAGTATGCTCCAATAGGTGAGCTGGACTACTGGAATGGATCGTTCCTTCCAGAACCCTATAGCTTTCAGGGCCAGACAGCAACATCCTTTAAACAGAGAAACCATTCTCCGTTTATCAACCTCTCCCCTAAAGGTTCCATCTCCCACTATGGAGAACTTGAAGGGAAAGCTCACCTTTTCTCTCATTTGTTGGGCCATTCTACCACAATATGTAGAGAACATTATACCTGCTAACACACTTATCCCTTTAAATGCATTTTGCACACATGGAGGCAGTTATTAAATATATCAATGTATTAGATTATAACATATTTTATATGTAGAGAACTTCATACCTGCTAACACACTTATGCCTTCAAATGCATTTTGCACACATGGAGCCAGTTCTTAAATAACTATTCCACAGGTTTCTGGAATACATGGCAAGTGTAATTTCTGCTTCTTCAATTTGTCCATTGCTTTTGAAGGATCTTAGTTGGTACCAAAATATACAAGCAAATGCAGCACACAATGACATGATTATATGATTACACTGCAGGATCATAGACAAGGGGTCTTTCGGATGTGAAATGTAAAAAAAAATGAGCCAGGAACAGCTAGAGACAAGTCAGAAGGCATCCATGCAGAGTTTTAATATAACTGTGCTGGAAACCATCTCAGCTCATGTTTTCAAAGTTGTGAAATATTTAATAAAAGCTGCTGAACAGCATACAAAGTAGACAAAGTCAGAGATGATAAAAGAACATTTCAGTTCAAAAAACCCCTTCTGCCTTATTTCTTGTTCAGGCATCAGGAAATAATAATACATTTAGCCAGAGAGCCATACAAATGTATTCTTCCCTATTGGCACTGAATGTACTTATGCCCAAGCTCAGAAAGGCTTAAGACAGTATGTAGCAGGACTGCTAGTGTTTGTATCTACACATTCATGATTCCTACACAACCGTTTGTACTTTTAGTATCTGTAGACTGCAGTAAAAGAGATATTATTTTATTTAATAATTTAAGATATTAAACTATGGCCATATTTCGTACTGTTTGCTCTTTTAGCAGCTTAACTGGCCACATGCTGGTGTCAATGTTTCTCCTGTGACTGGTATTTTTAGTTCTTGCAAAGGAGTGCAGAGACCACCTGAGATGGAAACTAATGCAACTGATGCAGTAGACCAGTGCTGTCCAACTAGCGGACCGTGGCCCCCCTTTGTGTGGCCCCCCACCTGTCTGGCTGCTTTGATGTTTTAACTTTGTGTAACCTTAGGCTCAGACTATAAGCCCCACATTGTTTACCTGTTCACACCTCAGACAGACTGTAGGAACAGTGCCAACATTGTGTCACTGTATGTACTACCTGCCCTATGCTGCCTGTGTGTATGGCACACACAGGCAGCATAGAGCAGGCAGAGTATGGCACACACAGGCAACTATGTGCAGCAGAGTTTGGCACACACAGGTGGGGTAGGGCAGGCAGAGTATGACACACACAGGCAGCATAACAGAGCATGGCACCCACAGGCAGCATAGGGCAGACAGAGCATGTCACACACAGGCAGCATAGGGCAGGCAGAGTATGGCACACACATGCAGCATAGGGCAGGCAAAGTATGCCACACACAGGCAGCTTGGGCAGGCAGAGTATGGCACTCACGGGCAGCACAGGGCAGGCAGAGTATGGCACACACAGACTGCATAGGGCAGGCATAGTATGGCACACACAGGCAGCGAAGGGCAGGCAGAGTATGGCACATACAGGCCAGGTAGGGCAGGCAGAGTATGGCACACACTGGCAGGGTAGGGCAGGTAGATTATGGCACACACAGGCAGCATAGTGCAGGCAGAGTACTGCCTGTGTGTGCCATACTCTGCCTGCCCTAAGCTGCCTGTGTGTGCCATACTCTGCCTGCTCTAACCTGCCTGTATGTGCCATTCTGCCATACTCTGCCTGCCCTATGCTGTCTGTGGGAGGTGAACCTGGCAGGGGTTTGTTCTGGGAGTTTGTTAGCAGTTGGATATAGTCATTAAATGTCCTTAAGGTGTGTAAGTATGAGCTATCCACAGGGGATGAGGAGACATATAGATTTAAGGGTATGTCTTAATATGACATAATATAATTCTTTCACATATCAATGATGGTTGATATCCCCACAATGAGCACCAACCATTTAGGTTTATACTGCATTACCACCATAAACGTGGGCATAGCCTTAAAAGCTCTTGTGATAACATGGGTGTGGTTTGATGTGGGTGTGGGTTAAAAAAAGGGAGTGGCCAAAGCCCTTCGGCTTAGCATGTATGCTAGAGAAATTCAGGCCCTCGGCACCACAGAAGTTGGACAGCAGTGCAGTAGACAAAAATACATTTACATTCAATTATTACAATAGTTATACTGTTTAAACGGTATGCTGAGTGTTGTTTTTTTTAATTTTAATTTAGGTCCTAGCAGGGTCCTCATCAATTCAGTCAGTCAGGATTGTTAAGTGCACCCTATTCATGTAGAGTGGTATTGGTACTTTAGACAATAACAATACTTTTAACAATAGTAAGTTACTCTTTCAATATATAGGCTTTTGCGAGATGATGTTAGGGTCATGGAATACTTGTTGGTATATTAAGAAAAAAAAAAAAAAGACACACGTCCATCAAGTTAAACCTTAATGCCTATATATAACCTGCCTAACTGCTAGATGATCCAGAGGAAGGCAAAAAACCCCATCTGAAGCCTCTCTAATTTGCTGCAGAGGGGGAAAGATTTCTTCCTGACTCCAAGATGGCAATCGGTCCCTGCCAAAACTAGTCATACTCAATTTTTAGAAAATTGCAGACGTAACAGTGAATTAACGTTCTTGGTGAAAATATGCCAAACTTCACCCTTAAGCAAATATGCCCCATAGGAAGAACAAAAGATACATATCAACATCAGCACCAAATATAAATAAGAGTACAGCATACAAATAAGAGTACTGGTAGCAGCTAGTGACAATTAAGTTGACAGGTCAATTAGTCTACTGACCCTATGCACTGCTCAGAGGAAACTTATCTCAAGAATTTGGGAATAGAATTGTACATTCATCTGAAATATGCCTAGAGGTAAATAGTTATTCCCTCATGTGTGCGTTTTATGTTAGTACAGATGCTTAGTATTTTTACAATAATTTGTGAATATAGGATAAAGGATATAGGATAAACTGTACCGGTGCACTCACCCATGGTGTCCATTTAAATAATATCTTCCACTGTATAACTGCAGGTAGACACAGCTAATGCAGAATACCTGCTATGGGCGACTGCACTGGTGCAATTTAAAGCAAGAATGTCTTTTGAATGAAACATTATATTCCAGTTTTTTGGGGTTTTTTTTGTTTTTTTTTGCTTCTGAGCAGGCAGACAAGCCTACAGGACTGAAAAATGCAAACATTTTTGGGCAGCAGTACAGTTATTTCATTTCTGCTTTATTTACACCTTATGATCATTAACTGTCCTGGCCTTGGCTTATAGCTGGACCTGCTGTTTTCTATGAAGCTTTGAGTCAGACCACATAACTTTTCACAAGCTTTATCCTATTTACAGCATAACAATGTCCGAAGGACCAGCAATTGTATTTTTGCATTTTGCTATTTGTTGGCAACCTGACCTATAATTCCTTAAGAAAAATTAACATGTTTACACAGAATAAAATATAATTTTTTGGACAAATCCTGCTAAGATCTCAAATAGGATCTGAAACAATAAAAAAAAGTAATAATACAAGTACAGACTCAAATGGGAGTTGCCATTCTGCTACAGATAAACAAAGATTCCCATCCCTGTTTCTTGAGAGAGAAGAAATTATACTAATAGATTCGAAATTTGAGAAAAAGTGAAATGGCTTTTTCACCTTGACTTTATTTCTTGCAAAATTAATCTATAGACGTTATGTCACTTAATCTTTTTTGTGGTGGGTTTTAGAAATATTTGCCAATGGCAAAATGCAGAATTTTGCTGCAAATCCATACCTGTTGAAAGATTTCACTCCTTACTAAACGAGACTGTTAACTCATTTCACAAGCATTTTCTTTTTTGCTTGCTGCCAATAAATGATTGCAACTTGAACACAGCTTTAGCTTTGACAAATGGCTATGCTCCTCTATTATATTATTTGAAATTACATTTGAGCCTATTAAGTCTACATCAACAATTAAACCTTAAAGTATTGTTATGATTAACCCAACCCTGCATTACAATTTGAATCAGCTTTCATTAACCTTTATGCATTTTCTATCAAGGTTATTTCTTCTCCACTTACTTAGGTTGCTTCTGTAAGTACAATCACCAAGGAAAAATTAAAGCAACATATTTTTTTTAGCATATTTTACTTCCTTTGACTTCACCTTTGCACTATAATTGTCAGTTACGGTGTAGAAAAAGTAATGGTAAAGATTACAGATCAAGAACCCAGGGTTTAACGTAGAATAAAAAGATTCACTGTCTGTTCCCTAATGAGTAATCACTATGTTGATATAAGACAGGTGCACATTGATTTTCTGACCAACAGTACTAACGTATATCTATAACACTAGAGCCAGACAAATCTATTAACAAAATGAACTGCTCTTCAGATAAATAATCAAATACCTTCTCAGATTCATGAGCCACTAATGCAGTGCATTGCAGCTACGGTAGTAGTTACTGAATGCAAAAAGAAGGTCTACCTACAGTAATATTAATAAATAAAAAAGAGTGAGCCTTCTGTTTTGCTTTAATGTAACAGTTTCCACCAATGCAAAGAGCTAGATACAGTTAGGTTTATTTATTAAAGGAAATCTATTGCTTAGCGGAGCTTCATATAATGTGACCAGTCAGCCCCTACCCACTGCACATGCAGACCACGCCCACTGACACAATTTTGATCCGCGATTTTGAACAATACCCATAATCCCCTTTGTTAAACCCTTACCACTTTGTATGAAATATTGGGTAATCCTAAATAGAAAATTGCCATTTTAAGTTGTAAGGGCTGCCCTCTTGGATTATATGATTCAAAGTGCACACAAATAAACCAAGGACACATACATGTTAGGTCACATCAGCCAATTAATGGACAAAGTTCTGTCCTTTACTGCAAAACTTATCTGTTACAGTTAGAGCTGCATTTCCTGTCAGGTGATCTCTAAAGGAGTAGTGATGAGCAAATCTTTTCAACATACATGGATTTGCAGCCAATTTTGCCATTGCAGAATTTATTTGTGAAACTGTGGCAAAAATAATTGCAGCAAAAAGAGTCACCAAGACAAAAAAGTCACTGCCGAAAAACGCCTTTGACTAATGCATTTGGAGTAAGAAAAAATACTCAATGAATTTGGAATAAGAAAAAAAGTTCCACGTAAATAGTATCGCCCGCGTAAAAATTTGTTGCACATAAAAAGTCGCCTATTGCGATTTTTCGGCTTTACAAAAGGTAAAAGATCTAAAAAGTAAATATTTACTGATATATATATATATATATATATTCCAGTTTGCTAAGATATGATCTATGATCTGTTGGTTAAGGTTGGTTTTGTGGGTATAGTTTACCATTAAGGGCTTGGCACAAGTGCAGGAGCACTAATTTTGCCAGTGGGAATTGTTTCGCAAAACTTCAGTGAAAAATCGCTGCGCATAAAAGATTTTGTTGCGCGTCACATTGGGCACGGCTGCGTCAAAAAAGGGCACGGTCGCGTCAGAAAAGGGCAGACGGCAAACAAAAAAAAGCAACGGGCGACAAAAAAAAAAGCAGCGGGCGACAAAAAAAAACGCAGGCGACAAAAAAACCACTGGCAACAAAAAAAACGCAGGCAACAAAAAAAACGCAGGCAACAAATGCATTTCACTAATTTTTCACGGGACAGATCATCAATAGCACTAAGTTGTACAAAATCCTTCATTCCAACTAACAAATCATCTATTTCCAACTAAAAGACTAAACATGTTAACAGGACATTTGTATTAATGTTGACAATATCATAACTATTTATTAAGTAAGTAGATCTACCGAGCTACAGTGTTTGAAAAATAATTAAAATGCAGTATATTATGATTGAAGTCCTAGAGGTGACGTTTGGCCCTGTAGCAAGTGCTACAGAGATGTGCCATCACTTCCACTCTACATTCCAGGAAGAGAAGGAAGAGTGACTCCCCTGAAGAAGATGAGGTTCGGAGTCAAGACAAGACTACTGTTCAGAACCCTTGATACCCCGATAGAGCTAAGAGACTGGGTCTGGGTAAGTGCAGGTCTCCAGGTAAGGCCCCTGTTTCTCAGGTAACAGTAGTGATACAAAAATTGTTGAGTGTTGTGCTTTATGAGGTGGAGGCAATGCACTGTAAATCTCAGTTACCAGTATCTGTCACATATCCTGTATGCAAAGGGAATTCAGCCTACTGAAAAAAGCACAGCCCATAGAACTGAGTGTAATCCAATTTCTGTGGAATTGTGCCAAGAAAGAGTTATATTTATATAGGAGAGGAATGGATTTTCCCATTACTTTTATTTTTCACTACAACCCTGCATTTATCTAGATCTAAAGCATAGTTAGGTATGTAGTACATTCAAATCAGAAAAGAAAAATGAATTAGAGAAACAAATCTCCCAACGCTATACCCAGATTTCTATCAGTCTTTGTAGCAAAGCTTGTATAGATATAGTCATGAATTCTAGAATAGTGTTATACTGCATTCAAAATAACTAGCAAACCTGCTTGGAAGTTTTTGCTTGTGTTTCTTGAACATAAACATTTTATGCATGTCTTCCTCAGCCCCATAGCTACTAGGTATGCTATTTTTATGCAGCTGCTCCAGTTGAGACCAGTGCTTTTTATATCTAACAAAGCAGCTGTATAGTATACAGGCTGCGGATAAAAAGAGAAATGTGAGGAAATAATAAGAAATTAAACTAAACAGACCTGAAATAAAAAAACAAAAATTTTAGAGACTGAATGAGAAAAACGGTGGCATTTACGTTTCCTACTACCTTAAATGCATATAAGAAAGTTTACAGATAGGCAGTAGGAGATTAAATCCTAATACACTATGTCAATGGCCACAACTGCGACAACCTCTACAAAGAGAACTGCAACAACCTCTATATCACAATATAAATGATAATAATACATTTGTTGAACCATCACTTATAGTGTAGATCACCTAAGGAAGACTCTGGATGTGAATGTAGTCTTTATTTGATAGGGACACACCAACATTTTTATATTAAGCTGGCTATTGAATGCTCAGTAGTGATGAGCAAATTCTTTCGCCAGGCATGGATTTGCAGCAAAAATTCCGCATTTCGCCATTGGCAAATTGTTTCGCGAAACTTCCATGAAAATTTGGCGCAAAAAGATTTGTTGCATGTCAAAAAAGGTGCATTGGGCATGGTCACGTTAAATTGGACGTGTCACAAATGGACGTGGTCACTTAAAAAAGGCTGTGGTCAAGTCAAAATCGGGGTGGTCACATAAAAAATGGGCGCAGGTGACAAAAAAAGACGTGGGCGACAAGAAAAGCACTCAACAAATGTGTTTCACAAATTTTTCTCCATTTCTCTAATTTTATGCAGTTTCGCAAATTTTATGGTGAAGCCAAACGGGACAGATTCGCTCATCACTAATTCTCAGTAAAAGATGTGATCGAATACTGAACTGAATCTGAGCCCCAGTTTGCATGTTAACATTTGATCTCAAGCAGCTAAACTGCAGCATCTCTAAAAAACTGCCGCCTTTAGGTGTGCAACACTTTAAAGGTAGAAGAAAAGATTACTGTGGTGCTCGCTCATAAGTACCCTGGGCTGGTGCAGTTTTCTGCTAACAGGAGCACCGGCCAGAAGTATCAGGCAAGTGATTATAATCACTGGGGGCGCCTAACATTTGACACCCCTCCCCCGAGTGATTTAGCCTTTCTTTCTCCTTTAAAGTGAATATAAGCTAAGGTTTTGAATCCAGTGGCAGTAATGCAAAAAATTGACAAGGCTCAGCCCTTGCACTTTTGGTCATAGGTGTCAAACAGCTAAAAGACAATTCTCTGAAAAATACTACAAAATTTGAAAATTGAATAATCTTGTAGGAAAATTTTCTTCAAAAATGCATAATTTTTCACTCTTTGATACATATGCCCATAATGTCAAAGAACATAAACCTGTGTAAATCACACTGATAGCGTGTATGATTTAATTACCAGAAAATATTTTATTAGTACTGTGGTAGAATGGCCCAACAAATTAGAGAAAAGGTGAGTTTGCCCTTCAAGTTCTCCATAGTGGGAGATGTAATCTTTAAGGGAGAGGATGATAAACAGAGAAGGTTTGCTCTGTTTAAAAGGTTGTGCTGTCTGGCCCTGGAAGCTATAGGGTTCTGGATAGAACAAGCGGATCAGGCAATCCATTCCAGAAGTCCAGCTCACCTATTGGAGCATACTTTCCACAGGAAGGCTGTCCTGTGGAAAAGGTATTTAATGGTATAGAAAGGTGTGAGACAGTCTCTCAGAGCAGGGCACAGAGCAGGAAGGATACCTCTCTGTGTTAGGACTCCCAGAGGGGCTGGGGGTGCTTCCTGCCACTGCCAGAAGCAGAGGGAGCCCAGACTTGAGAAAGCTGCCAAGAGACTGAGGATCTAAGGAGCTGAAAGGAAAGCCAAGAGGCTGAGCTAATCCCCCAGAAGTGTTGTGAGTACAGGGGTGACCCCAACATTTGTGTTTTCCCACTGGTAGTCCACAAGGGGCCCAGGTTAGTAAGGGAACTAAAATAATGTGTGAAGGTAGCGCCCAGAGGGCAGGATTTACTTTTATGATTTGTTTTGTATGCTGAAATGGGCACCCCTGTGTAAAATAAACTACCTTAAAGCCAAGCAAGTGTCTGTCCTGGATCCCGCTAGTTTACAGTACCTTAGCTGCCACTATTTCAAAATAATTGCAGCTCCAGCCCCAGCCCCAGGCCCAGCCTGTCCATGGTTACTTTGGTGGGAGAGTTGTGAAAAAAAAACACTACAGCTGACCACATTCTGCACCATCAGGTCATTGTGTAAACAGATTCTCTAAATAGTTAAAAATCCATTTTAACCCCTAATGATTTTGTTTACACAGTACAAATAACTGATTTGGTGTTAGATGCACGTGTGACCTATCTTTACATTAGCTTTTGGACCACTAACTATTTTCTGCTGCTATGCCTCACAACTAAAGGCTATAAGAAGCTGCTGGGAGAAAAACCTGGCAACAGCTTTAATGCCCAAGGCG
Source organism: Xenopus tropicalis (assembly GCF_000004195.4). Taxonomy (NCBI): domain Eukaryota; kingdom Metazoa; phylum Chordata; class Amphibia; order Anura; family Pipidae; genus Xenopus; species Xenopus tropicalis. The sequence goes on from NC_030679.2 coordinate 65,998,031, forward strand.
GAATGTTTCCTTGCTACTGTATGATCTTTTCAGCTCTTTAAATAATTGATTTAGAGAACACATTCAGATTGTTGCCCTTATATATGAAATATACTATATGTAACACAGTGATAAATGTACAATCCACAAAATGTACTTCATTATCAGTAGAGAAACATAGGAATAGTAATGTGTATCTATCCCAAGTAACTCTATTCTGGATATCTTGTACACTAATATTGCACCTCTTTTGATGCACAGATATAAATTGATTTTTGGGAATATTATTCTGGTGTAAATATAGCACAGTTACTATATATAACATTTTTTGCCCTTTTCTTTTGGTTTTGCTATGTGATAGATAACTGTAGAAGACAAACCATGTGTCCGATTTAATCAACTAGTAAAGTACATTTAATTACTCTATGACGGCCTAGAAAAGGATAAGTCATAAAACCTGGAATTTGTCTAGTGGCTTGAAAATAGGTAGTAGGTGTTTATTGAGGTTGTAAAGGGACGTACTTTAAGGCACATAGAGGAAAGCATATTATTGATTTGCTTCCTCTGCTTCTTTTCTGACCTCAGTATATTTTTATGTAAGTGTAGAGTAGTAGATTGCATACTGTGGCCAAGAAGTAAATATTTCAAATATTGTGCCAAGATGAAACTAGTAACTACAGTATATTAGACTTAGTGGTTCTCTCCATTAATACCAATTCTTTTTCAGGATATGGCATCTTAAAGAATGAGATTCCGAGCTGCGTCTTTATCTCAGTTTTATAATCCAATAAACATTTTGTATGAATGCGGTTTATTAATATAAAGAAAACATTAAATTGATAAAAAAAATTATTTACAGTTACATCTTTTCCCATTTAGTTTTTCTATATATATTTTGTATTGGGTGAAACAATAAATGTCTTATGTTCTAAATGACTATATTTTAGCATTTTTTTTAATCCATGTACCGTATTTGTAGCAGTCAGCATGAATTGTGTTAAGAACACAAATCCTTGCAAAGCTTCAAAGACGTAAATTGTTACCAACTTCCTCCCTCCCGTGCTTCTCTGATGTTCCTATGTGCAATTCATCTGTCTTCATTGCACTACAGACTCTGCTAATAGGACGAGCAAAGTCACAATAATGACACTGAGCTAGTGATGGGCGAAATGTTTCGGCAGGCATGGATTCGCTGCGAATTTCCGCGTTTTGCCATTGGCGGATTGTTTCGCGAAACGGATGAAAAAAATTTGTCCAAAAATTGTCGTGGGCGACAAAAGAATAGCCGCGCAACAAAAATATAGCCGCGGGCGACAAAAGAGTAGCGTTGCAACAAAAAAATGTTGCGGGCGACAATTTTTTTTGAAGTGCGACATTTTCGCTGTTTTGCGAATTTTTCGGCGAAACGGGACAGATTCGCTCATCACTACACTGAGCTTTTGGAGCAGCCAGACACATAAAAAAAGTTTGTTTGCATTTGTGTAAACCTAAATATTAGTGTTATTCTGGTACTGGACTACTAGAACAAAACTATTCTTCAATAGAAGCAAATATCTACAGTCATTGTGACACTATGCAAAAAAAAGTAAAATACTCTTGTCCAACAGTATTTTGTGCACTACAATATAAACTAATTTATCCTAAACAATTTAAGGACCATTAAATAGGTACAAGGGCTACACTAGTGTATATATATATATATATATATATATATATATATATATATATATTGCAAAGATAAGCCGGCACTCTCGTTAAATAAGAGTCAATAGTGCCTGGGTGCAGTGTATATATAAAGTATGTACAGAAAAAATGAGAGATGCCGCACTCACAGGTCTTAGTGAAAAATCAAGAAAATTTTTTTATTCAGGCAGACTAACGTTTCGGCTGATTCCCCAGCCTTTGAGAAAGGCTGGGGAATCAGCCGAAACGTTAGTCTGCCTGAATAAAAAAATTTTCTTGATTTTTCACTAAGACCTGTGAGTGCGGCATCTCTCATTTTTTCTATATATATATATATATACACTTATATATACACTATATATATATATATATATATATATATATATATATATATATACAGAAGTCCAAAGTTTCAGTCCTTCTTAGGACCTTTATCAAGGATAATAAAAAAGTGTGTCAATAGGCTCCAAATAACACACCTTTAATTTATCCATGATAAAGGTCTGAAATATTGGACTTCTGTATAACGTGTAAAAAAAAAACACTGTCTCACAAGGGAATGCTGGTCCTGGAATCAATAATAACAGATTGGTTGTATGAATGCAACCCGTTTTCATCTTTATGAAAGCTCTTAGATATATATAGCACAAACAAACTTTTTTCACTAAAGTTTGTTTGTACACTATACTATATATATCTAAGAGTCTGCACTCAAAGATGAAAAGAGGTTGCACAGTCAAAGCATTCACACAACCAATATGTTATTATTGATTCCAGAACCAGCATTCCCTTGTGATACAGTGTTTTTATTTTACACATGTTATACAGGATCCCCTTTGCTGGCAGATCATGCAGCTGATTCACCTTATGTATTCAGAAATAAAACATACAATCATCTCCTAATTCTTCCACTGAGAAATTGCAAAAAAAAATGGTCCCTAATTTTTAAATGTGATAAGATTATAGTCCACAAAATGTCCACAAAAAATTGCAAGAAAAAAATTAAATTAGAGGCACTGTGGCCCTATAATGTGTTCATGAACGATCATCTATAAAATAAAATGTTTTCATGCTGATGTACTGTAGATATAAGGAGGAATAGTCAGTGAAGGTCGCCTTCCAGGCAACTCTACCTTTCAGGCAAATAACAAACTAGCCACACCCTCCTCTTAAACACACCTCCCCAACTGATTGGTCAGTACACTCATTGACTATTTACACCACTGCTGCATTGTAAGCTCATATTTAAATAATCAGTGACTTAAATTAGAGTAAAATACACCTACATTGTTTTGGAATCTACAGTAAATGCCTGCACTATTTCATAGAGATATACCTGAATGTCTAAGTCCACTGATTTCCATGTGCTACTTTTGGCAAGGAAGGTCTGTCTGGGGAAGAAAACTGATATGGTGCATATATTTTCCCAACATTCAGTTATAATTATTTGTGACATAAAGACCCTTACCTTATTAATAAAATTCTCAATAAAGGCAATAACATGATGCCAGGGCCGGAACTAGGGGTAGGCAGAAGAGGCACCTGCCTAGGGCTCAAGTTTGAGGGGGCAGGTACCTCTCCTGCCTACCCCTAGTCTGCACTCCCTTGTCATTGCAAATGGCAGGGGTAATGACCCCCTTCCGTGACGGCAATGCGCATGCACATGGGTGTGCACCTGCAAACTATCGCATGACGGGGGGGGGGGGGAAGGTTGCAGGGGGGAGATGGCTGACCGGGTTTCCTAGGTAACCTGGTCAGCTTGCCCACCCCTGAGGGATGCACACACCAAATAACCGGAAGATTAACGGCAAAGGTATTGTTTTAGCCTGGAATGTCTTGTTTAGTCCAAATTACAGCTTGTACAAACAAAACAATCATACTTCTAGTTCTTATGTGATACTACTGACCAGACAAATGATATTACAGGACATATGAATTAATTTAAGCTTTTACCATTAACTCCAAGACATTTGCAGATAATGAATAACCTTACAGTAAAAGGCATATTTATTATAGTGTGTAAGCCAACATAACCAGTAATGTTGCCCATAGCAACCTCTTTGCTTTTGTTTTCTAACTTGTAGGTGACCGTTAAATTCTAATTGCTGAATGGTTGCTATGGGCAACATCACCAGTGATATTGGCTTACACACTGTAATAAATATGCCCTTTATTGTACACTTACTATAATTAAAACTATGCAACCTGGATGGTTCATAAAGGAAGCCCACTTTCATTGGCTTTTGATTATATTACTTTACTATTGTGCTCACAGTTCAGTTGTTGTGCCATTTCTACTATTGTAAGACTTTGAAGTAGCAAGATTCAATCCTTGAACAAAAAACTTTCTTCTTTTCATTATTTCATAAAAATATTATGTTGACACAAAGATCAAATGGTTTGCCCTCAAGTGTCATTATGAATGGAGAGTAGCAAGAAAGAGATAAAAAAATGTTACATATTACATACATATTAGATTGGATAAGTGGGGCTGCTAGCACACAATTCCTTTACCAATATCAAAATGCACAGATATTTACATATAAATAGCTGGAACATTCCAGTAAACGATTTATTCCAAAATACTGAATCAGTAATTCAGAAAAATGTAGGTAAATTGCAACCAAATTTAATTTCAACATGATCCGAACAAGTATGCAATAAAACATTTTCTGCCTCAAAACAGCAGTAGTTGTCATACAGAAAGCTAAATAAATCTCTGCCATGTTGTTCCTTATATTATGTAATAAAGATGTTCTAAAATCAAGAAAATTATTTTGAAACCAAATAATGAAAGTTATTTTTGTTGTGGTGTAACTCTCCCGCAGAGTGTGCACATAAATATTTGCAATTTGTGATTATGCCATATTTAAAAAGCTCTTAAGGACAATTGCACTGTGAATACAAATTTGCAATTATGATTGCACATTAAATGCGCCAATCTTGTGCACCAATCCAGTCTTTTAAACACAGGCAGGGCAAATATGTTTACTGTGCTGCACAAAGTTCATAACTGAGCCCCACTAAGTTTGCCCAGGCGCAATAACCTATTGCAACCAACAAAGCTATTTTCTATTAAAAAGGTGACCAGTAAATGGTACCCGCTGATTGGTTGCAATTGGTTACTACACATGAGGAAACTGAGGATGGCCATAAAACTGCCAGATTCAATTGTTTTTTGTGAGGTCAGCAAAAGAGTGAACCTGTATCCATGATTATATCATGCACTGGGGCCTATTGAGACCCACTGGAAAAAGGACTGAATCAAAGGAAGAGACATGCTCCTCTTCTGATGGAATTCACAAACTTAATATCTGGCTGATTTTTAGCCACATATCAGTCAGACAGGCCCATTGAGGGTACGCATACAGGGGCTAATAAACCACCGACTTGGTCTAGATGGACTGAATCTGCAACTTTTATCAGCCCATGACCTTTAGTGTCTTTTATTATATAAGCCAGCTTCTATCTCATACCCTATATTCCTTACAGAGTGTATGTGGTAAGTTTGATGTAGACACCCTTCTATTGTAAAGTTTTGCAAAATAAAAAAATGCTTGAGTAACAATAATAGAAATAACAACTGGAGTGCATTCTGCTAACTATCATAAGTTTAATAAGCATAGATATGCATAATGAGATAGAGACAACTTTCTAGAAGCAGATCAGAAGCCTTCATAGATAAAAAAATGCACAAAAGTTCATGTTGTCAGACTGTGCAAGTTCCCTGCCAAGTCACACAGTGAGGGCTATTAAATGACAAGGGGAGAGCTTTATTAGACTTCAGGAACTCAAAGCAGAAAAACTCATCAGTTAACCTCTACAAGTCTAGGACTAATGTCCCACGGAGTGAGTTAGTCGCCCATGATAGATCCCTGCTACCGCAGGTGACTAGATGCTCCAAATACCTTTCCACTAGGAACAATAGGAGTCACCAGTAGAAAGGCTTGGGCATTGCTTAGGCTTTCTGATGTTGCCTGCAAGAGGAAACTTAGCACAACTTCTGAAAGCCAAAGCGATGTGTAGGCCTTTCCACCATGACTTCAGTGGAAAGGCATTTTGAAGTGGTTAGTTGCCCGTGGTAGCAGAGATCCATCGCGGGTGACTAACTCACTCCATGGGACTTCAGCGTTCTGCAGTAAAATAATCTGAACCATGACAAGCATTGTCTGCCACATATAACTGCTAATACCAGCATATAACCTGTATATGTACTGTAATTTTTTGTTAGCAGGAATCCATTATGTAGGGGGTTTATCTGTGCACTGGTAATCTAATTATCTACTAAGCAATGGCCAAACATGGAGTAGCTTCAGTTTGTTAGCCCTGTTTAGCTCAAGAAATAACAAACAAAATGTATATTTTCATGATTACAGTAAAACAATAGGCAAAAAATGAGTTTACAAGTCCTATTCATTTCAACTGTTGAACAAGGTGTCAATTGCCCTTAAAAATTATTTTAAAGGGGAACTGGTGAAATACACAAAATGTATATATAAATGTACTTATTTTGTTATTTGTTCCCTTTGGTACAGTACTCTAAAGTGTTATTTAACTATTTAAAATGAATGTTATCAATGTACAGCAGATTAACATTGTTTTAGGAAATTCAAATCAATAAACTTTGCAAGAGATGTAACAATTCTTAACAGTGTGTTTCTCTTTGCATGTTATCTGCAAACACTCTAGTGTTATGGCTGGAGTATTATAGATAAATATATCAGTCCCTGTGTTTCTTTCACTTTTCAATGAAAATGCAGTTCCAACACAACACTATTCTGTTTAGGTTTGATAGATAGATGTAAGGTTAGATGTTAATATTTGAAATTTTGGAGTATAAAATATATAAAGATAGCATTAACAGCTGAATTATCTCCAAGAAGCAAATAAAAACTCTAGTCCCTTGACATACCACCCCTAGTTATAGTTTAGGGAAAAGAAGAAACCCAATAAAGTCATATATATTTTGCCTTTGGGAACCCTTGCAAGGATACTGTATTTTGAGTATGTTAGAGAGAGAGGGAGAGATATCAGTACATGATAAGATGCATCATATATAATAGAAAAAAGACTCAGCACTCAGGGGACTTAGAAGCAAAAATAAAGCCTATACTCAGTACATGTACAATGAACCTTCTATTCAATGTGCTTTCTTAGAATGTTTTACTCCATCAATTTCACCACTTTAAGAAACATGGCTATGGAGTGTTGGTACCCCTTTATTGTATGGATTACATGTTTTGGTTCATGGCACCCAGCTTTAAATATATATTTTAAAAGATATATAGTTATTATTTTATTATTTTTGCAAATATATATTTTTTAAGAAATATATAGAACATTTTTTTGCTAACAATGTTTTGTTTCTGAATACATTTTCATAAAATGACATGTTACAAAAAGGGATGTTAGGGGCTTAGAACTCTGCAGTGATTATAAATATTGACTTTCAGATCTTGGACCATTATGTTAATGTGGTCAGAAAGTGTTTATAATGACAGTAAGAACATACATCATAAGACTGCTGGATTTTGAGAGATAAAACAGCACAATAATTGTTTTTCTCTAAATAAGGAAAAGTGGACATGTCCTGGTATGTTGAAGGTAATGTCTGTCCCTATGCTCATCCATGCAACAACCTTGCCTATAATATTCCCCTGTTCAATTTAGTTGCTATAGTTTCCCTAATTTACCATAAGCCTAATTCAGCAATGCTGAGATTTCAGTGTTTAATGCTCTAGAGAGCGCTATGAGTTATGGGTCCTGACACTATTGGGAGGAGGGTTAACCTTCAGAAGTCGACCCAGGCTGTGCCACTGGGGATCATCAATCAATCGAGTGTCCCCTTTTGGCTGATCAACTCTTGTGTTATCCATCCAGAGTTCAATCAGCTGAATTGCTTTATTTTTAGTGCAGTCCAAACATGGACTGATGATCATATGGTTTGATCAGAAATTGTCAAACAGTGTGTGACCAGCCAGGGTGATTTAATTCTCCCAGGACTCTGTAGTACTTAATGTGTGTTAAATCCTAAATCTAATTAGGTCATATAATAGGTTATTACTTGCCACTGGCATTTTAGCTATATTAACACAATGTATGCACTGCTTTTAAAAATACTGCAATCAAACCATGTATTGGTAAATAGCATAAAATACATACTGAGACTTCTTTTCTTTGCTCATCTACCTCTCAAAACAAATCTGTAGGTGCTATATAAAACAGAGGTCTGTACACCCATATCCTGCATTGCGTCTGGTTAATTTGTTGAATTTGCTGACAAAATTTAAAACGCATGCAAGGTATTGGCATAATGTAGCCCACAAAGAACCTTACATCTCCTTTTAGATACACCATGCATAACAGCAGCACATGATTAAGCATAATTTATCTATTTTATTTTTTTTATTTGCATTCCAAAGAATAATCATGTATAATATGCTGTGGGGAATCTGAGATTAACTGCAATGCTTTGAAGAGAGATATTTAAGGCAACTATCTTGAAAATTAATTTTTCCACTTCACCATTGAAATTATTTTTCTAATGAAATGAAAAACATTGACACTGCACTGTTGGCAAGTTAATTTACTATATTTATCAAGAAGTTAGGCAACTAAGATGTTAGCAAAGCTTAGATAAATGTAATATTTCAGTGGCCAAATGGGAATTATGTGCTATGTATAGAATACTGTGCAAAAACTGGAGATTAGATTCAAAAGCTTGCTCAACTACAGATAATTTGCATGTGATGATTGCAAGGCATTTTTCATTTTCCACTTTCCCTGGGTTCATTTTGTGAAAACATTATGGCTACGATTTAGAGCAGCATTATGACTTCCATATACGACCCAGTAGGACTGGGCTGGTCATTTATCAAAATGTTTAACAATGGAAAATAAAAAAGCAAATGCGCCATGTTTTTGAAATAATACATTGATTCATGCAACAAAAGTGAATTTTCTGTATTTTTCAATGAAGCATCACTAAGATTAATCTAGAAAACAGATGTCTGAACTTAAAAGCATAAATCAATGTAATTAGAATTAATTAGCCTTCAAACAATTATATTGCAAGCAGATATCATAAAATATACATTACCAAGGGGCCTATTTATTATACTGTGTAAAAAACAGCGACTACATTCACCACACATCACCAGGTATCGCCACGTAAAAAAAAAAAATTTAAGTTTTTCTTCTTCCGCCAGAACTTACATAAAATAACATCATAAAATCTGGAATGTAGAGGGTGAATTTTGTTTTATACAGCATAATAAATAGGCCCCCAAATGTCATTTTACATTTGGTATTTGTGCAAAGATTTTGCATTCTAAATAAAAGACAACCCTATGTTTACATAAAGAAAACATTTTAGGGTGCTGTAAAATGGACACATTAGAAGGCATACATTGACACAATATGATAATAAGATACTTGCATCCAAACACACTCCTCCACGTGGTTGCCTCCACCCTGCCTCTACTTATGAATGGCAGATGGTGGCCTGTAGGAGCTACTGCACTACAGGGTATCAACAGCAGGTAGCATCAATAGATGCACCAGACTTGAGCCCAGTAAATCAGGTACACATGCCATTTTGAATACACTATGGAACTGACACAACCGCCATTCTGATAATGCTAGACCTGTACTCAATTTGCACAAAAAATGCATTTGTAATTGTATCCATTTTGATGCAATAAGTACAAATGCTCTTCCAAGTTCAAGTCCTCAAAATAAGGACAGTGTAGGAGGGGAATATCATGGTCGCAATTGCTCCTTTAAAAGTTTACAACCACAATGACATTGTAGGAGGGAAATGACATGGCCACAATTACCTCTTTTAAAGTTCACAACCATGAGGACATTGTAGAAGGGGAATTATATGGCCGCCAATGCCCCTTTAGCAGATGCTGTTTTAAGCACATTGTATGTGGGCTACTAAATGACATGGAAAATGTAGCATATATAAAATTTAACCTCTAGCTGTATTAACATGCATTTATCTACTATGAATCTTATCAACATACAGCAGAGCATAAGGGCTCTGACTCTGAGGACCATTAACAGATGATTCCATGATTCATCCGTCAATTCCCATTATACATACCCCCTATATACTGTATAATAAAAGGCTCAAAATTTGGCCAAGTGTATTAATGTATTAATCAATAGCTACCAATAGGATGTGTGTCTTAAAAGGAAAACTATACCCCCAGAATGAATACTTATATATATATATATATATTATGTTAAGTGACCTATTGAAGAATCTCGCCAAACTGTAATATATATATATATATATATATATATATATATATATATATAACATGGCCAGAAATAATGCAGCTCTAACTGTAACAGAAAGTAGTGTGGAAGCAAAAGACAGAACTCTGTCTATTAATTGGCTGATGTGGCCTAGCATGTATGTGTGCCTTGGCTTGTTTGTGTGCACTGTGAATCCTATGATCCCAGAAGGCGGCCCTTAATTCTTAAATACCAATTTTCTATTTAGCAGTACCCAATAGCACATGCTACTAAAAAAAAGTATAATTAGGTAAGTATAAGTATAGGTAATTCGACCTGCAAAATGTGCACCTATTATCATAGAAAACCTTATAGAGTTTCCAAAACCAACTGGCTTTCTCATATAAACCTATTCATTAATGATAAAGCATTTTACTTTGATTATTTTAAGAGATTATTGCAAATTATAATGACATGTTAAAACTGGGATTCTCAACCTCTGTAGCGGAACTTCAAATTCAAATATCTCCTGAGAACATGCACAGTTTGTTTTGAATTCAAATTTCCTTTGACTTGTCAGTTGAAATGGTAAGCTGTATGATTTACATTAAACATCAAATGAAACAAACATGAAACAAATGACTAATGAATAAATCAGATACTTTGTTCCTTTCCCAGTGATGAACACAATCCACTAGCCATAGCATAGACTTGGTAATTATATAGAAAGATAGAAATATTAACTTAGTACTTTATGCAAAAAAAGGACATTGGATCTGAATAACTGGTTCATCAAAACACTCTGTTCTTAGTGTTTACATTGTTAATAATACATTATAAGGCATATTTATAAAGCTGTGTAAAAAAAGGGGTTGTGTTAAAACTATTGACTTACACATAATTATTACATGTAATAATAGGCATACTTAAAGAACTATGTAATTACTTTATGCATGGATTAAAAAAACAGTAAATAGCACCAATTTATTGGTGCAGATCTGTTGTCAAAGAATATGTTTCCCTATATTATTACATCAACTTGATCTTTATATGCATTCTGTAAATAACTACAAAAACACTATACAAAAATTTTACACCAATCTTTATACCTTTTTTGAATTGTTGAAAATAATTTACACAGGATTATAAATATGCTACAAAATGTGAATAGGTACTGAGAATACACACCTATGGGCTGATTTACTAAGACACGAATTCGAATTGGAAAAATTCCGATTGGAAAACGAACATTTTGCAACTTTTTCGTATTTTTTGCGTTTTTTTCGGCGCCTTTACGACTTTTTGGAAATTGTCGCGACTTTTTCGTTACCAATGCGATTTGCGCAAAAAAACGCGAGTTATTCGTAGCCATTACGATTCGCTCGTATCTTGTCGCGACTTTTTCGTATTGAGCGCTCGTAAGCGGCGGGCGAAACTTTCAGACTTAGCATGATTTTGGACGCCTCTCATAGGACTCAATGGCACCCTGCAGCTCCAACCTGGCCCAAGAAAAGTCACCATACTGAAGCTTGAATGAATCTGAATGCTACGAAAAAATCGCAACATTTTGCGCAACTTTCGGAATGGCTACGAAAAAGGCGCGACTTTTCGCGCAAGTTTTAACGATATGAAAAAATCGCCAGATTTTGCGCAACATTCGGAATGGCAACAAAAAAGTCGCGATAATTTTCCGAAAAATCGAAAAAACCTACAGAACTATGGGTGGGTGAAAGCAATGTAGAAGAACAGGTATCATAGAATAGGCAAAGCTTTGCAGTCTGCCTTTTATTTCTTTTCTATGAACATTCTTATTTTCAGAGAGCTATTATTATTATTCGTATATGTTTATTATACGTATAGTGCAGCACAAAATTTAAAGTGAAGTAATTTTAAACCAATGTAAAATGGTTTAATGCTCTGTACAATAAAATGAATGTATTTAGCATAGTAGTTAGACTACTGTTTCTCACAAAGAGAAAAACAATAGATATCACCCCAGTATTAGCAGAAACAAACATTTTGCATAATATAAAAAGCAAAAGCTTTTTACACTAATACGTAAAAGAAAAATATGGTATGATTATATTGTTGTTTAATACATTCTTGCTGAATTCCTCATGTCATGAGTTGGTGGATTAATGGCATTAGCATCACAAAATACAGCCCTCCTTCAGAATTATCAGGAAAGAAAGTAATGGGGGAGGGTGGGGAGCAGGTCAAGTAATTTCCTCCAGGGTGTCCTGCACTTACCTTATAACTATCATTTTTTTTTCTAGTAAATGCAAGTGCATTTTCTATAAATAGAGAATCAAATTTAATCTAGAAAAAGGGTTGAGGTTAGTTTGCTATCGCTGATTTGAAGTGTTTACTATGGGGGGAACTTAACTGACAGGTACAAAATAGGCACACAAATAATAAATATTTGCTCCATGTCACATGCCAATATATATGATACCACTATATAATACATTTTCACATGTCTTGATGCCACTATATAGTACATTTTCCATAAATATAGCAGAACAGGACAGTAATATATGCAGTCGAGTCTTAAGAAGAGCTTGACTCATATGTAGGAAAGTGTTCGATCCCTGAATGAAACACAGATTCAAAAATAAGATTCAAATCAAGAAAGAAATTTAATGTCAATTTACTTAGAATGCCCTTCTTAGGATTTCTGCAGTTAGCATTACTTTTTATAATGTTATACGTTCAAGCGTGTTAAAAGTCCCACAAGATATAAACCCTTGTCAGTAATTAGACTCTCATTCTTCCAGCCAGTAACAGGTCTATGTCAGATAATTGACAGCCCCCTATATCTCATTGTTGTAAGAATTAGAAAGATGTGCTGAGCTGTATGTCTACAGCAGAAATTTGCAAAGTGCTGTCTATTGCCAACACTTCTACCTGCGCAGGTTAACCCCGGCAGCCATCCCAGCAGCTCTAATTTCTCAGGAGACACAAAAAAAACTTATAAAAGGACTCAGGGGAGCAAATCTACATTCATTTTTGGGTTTATATCCTTTTTAGAAGGACAGTGTATTGTAAGCCATTTGTAGGCCATGTGCTCCTTGTGAAAGCTTCATAAAGCTTCAAAATGTTCTAATGCTCTGGAGGGAACAGACAAGGCAGGAAGACTGAATACAGAAGAGCGTTCTTTCTACATAGCCTTCAGTTGAGCCACATTTACACTATAAGTGTGCTTATACAGCAGCCCAAGCGGATTCAGATGAATCACTGCTAAAGTGGCAAGTAAATACTTTTACAGCAGGTGAGAAGCTTTACAAGTCCAGGTGAAACTGTCTTTGCAAGATTCATTAGACAGGACAGAACTGTCATCACTGTCCACTAAATTGCCTTATCCTGTATAAATTTCCTGACTAGAGGATAGGGAATATATGGTGTCCAATTGCTAGTGAAGGATTCCCTATGTTTAGTTATACATTTATTTTAGTTTTTTAGATTCTCTATGTTTAGCCCATAACTATCCACCAGTGAAGTGGCAGAGATACTAGCCACACAGAGCAGCAGCAACAGAAACAAATGCAAATAAGCATTGGTGTGATCAATTATTATATATGTATGGACAGTCCTACGTAGATAAGTAGCACTATATATACATATATAATTTTTTTTATTATTGTCATTATTATTTTTCTGTTATAAGAACTATTACCAAGCTACATCCAGAAATACCCTTTAAAAACTTGCACATTCCACTTGGTTGTCCATGTAATGCATTTGAAAAATTATTTACACAATCAAAGTAAATACATCTCCAGAACTATAGCTCAATAAAGTGCCTTTTGTACAGCAGGCCCTTCAAAAGCCTAGTTCCTATCCTGTCATGGAATCAATAAATAGTTGATGCAGGTTGGCTGGTTTCACATTTTAGCTCCTACTTTATTAGCTGGCATTTTATTCTTCCTGTAAGCCTTCCTTGGAAAATTAATTATACATTAATTACAAAAGGTACACACAGGATCCTTCAGCATATTTAAAGCTATTTAAATGCGTAGGGCTTCGTAGTATTTTACATTTATTTTCAATTTATAGTTTCAGTTCAGAGGATGGTACAAAGGGATTTATTAGCCATGTTATATGTTATGTCTACAAGATATGTGGATAAGGAAATTGAATTGTTGTTATCTATTATTCTTTGACAGCAAATAGTGTATGTCACTCACATAAATGCACAAAAAGGGATATTTGTAATATTAAGGGTAGTAAAGTATTCCCTTACCTGTCCACGAAAGTCAGAGAAAGAACAAATGGAAAAAAATTGTTTTGTGATTAGTACATTTGTTCTTAACCAAAATGATTACGGTTTACCGGATGCACAGTATTTAAGACAATAAAGGGAGACCTTCACCTTATACATTTTATAAACAGTAGCAGAACTACAGGGGGTGCGGAGGGTGTGACTGTATATATATATATATAATATTATGTACATATACTGTAGGGTTGAAATTGAGTGATAAACATGCAGTTAAAAGTCCTATACCAGTAAATAGAGAGCTGAGGAATTTATACCTGTAAACTGTGTTGAACTCTATTTTGACTCTTTGATAAATATGCCCTTTTATATATACATTCTTGACTGCAGCTTACTTTCATCAGCATTTGCCTATTTCTAGCCAGTTACAGTTTTCTCATTATGTTACAGTGAAAATATGAAAATGAATCACCGTCTTTCTTTAACAATTATTAATGTGATATAAAAGAAACTCATCATAACAAGGGTCTCTGCTTTGAAAACATTTTTTCTTACAGCCCAGTGTAAACAAGTTCTTAATGATTTACAATTCTGACACTCCATTCAAAAACATATTTTACAGCAACAGCGCAACAAGCAAAATCATCCTCTAATATATTGTGACATATTCATGCATATTGGGGAACAGCTGTCATAATCTCTTCACTAATCAGTGAGATGGAATATGTACCTCAGTGATAGATTCCTCGGAGATGCAGACAATTTTTGGTCGGAGTAAGCCTTTAGGCCTTCAAGGCTGACAGCAAAATAATAAGAGGCATTTCATAAGAGTGCCTCTGGCAACTGCAAGGGCTAGTGCTGACCCTTTTAGCACCATTACTTAAATAATTTATGTCACCTTTCTTGTGTTGATGAAAACATGATAGTAACACCTCCAGAGAACATAAAATCCTTTGTGGCCTGGAAAAATGGTTAATAATGGTTACTAATAAGAGCTCTAAATATTTTAGCAAGAGACATATTTTATAATGCTGTGTTTCATAAATAAATCCATGTGTGTCTTATCTTATTTTCCTAAGCCCCTTCAACCCAAAGAAAAGAAACTTATACAGTATGTATGCAGAGATTCACTTGTATACTGTATTTATTTACAGCTATATTTATCTTTATCAATACGAGCTGCCTTATTGCCTGCTCAGTTGAGTTCCCATTGTAAGTGTAGAGACTCTGATGTCTCAGTGTACAGATCCTGCTGGATTGCTACAAAATGGCGCTGCCTGTATCCTAGAAGTAAGAATCTGCAATTATCAAGTCTTCTGCACCAGTACAGAATCTCTCACTCATCAGTTTTGGCAGCCTTTCTGTCCACCCACCTTTTGCTAGTAGTTTTTTTCTGGATTCTTTTTTTACTGATAACTGGCAATAAAAAAAAAGATTTACAGTATTCCCTGAGTGTAGAAATATTTGCCTTAGAATCCCTTGCTCAGTGACTACTCAGTATGCACCTGTTTGCTTCTGTTGCTAAAATAAAAAAAGGCAAAGAGGAAATCCCAGGGAAAGGTTGTGGTATGAAGTCGTAAATTAAAAGAACTCAATAAATTCATTGTTTAGCCAAAGGAAAAAGTGTTGAAACAAAAAGTTGTGTAGGGATCCATAGGGTTAACTAGTCCCTATGGCTTTAAACCCTGCAGCTTCCTGTTTGTGCTGTTACTGGGCAAAGACCCAGTACATCAGTTTCGAGTTTTCATGTGTGTATTTATTGGTTAACAGGGAGACCACTCCCTTGGCACTCAGATATAGTGCTTAGCAGGGGGGTGGGTCTTCCTCTTTGGCTGCCTTTGCTCACAAGGGAAGGAGCACTGAGCCTGGAGGCAGGACTAGGCCCCAGTAAGCCATGTGCCCCAGAGTGTTGTCATCGACTCTGGCGAATGAGGACCATTTAGATAGCAAGTTTTGTGGAGCACTTTCTAGGAACGTAAGATAGTGAGGGAAGGAAGCATGAGCAGTTTGGCTCAGAGGAAAGTAGCTTTGGGAGTACCCTTCAAGACCGGCACTGTTGCCTTAGCGTAGGGTCACAGTTTAGACATAGGAGGCAGGTAGTGTGTGAACCCTGATCCAGAGTTGTCATGGGGCCCTGAGGGCTAGAGGTGTTCAACCTGAGGAGTGTGGTATCCAAGCTGACTCCAGAGAGTGAGCAACTGAACCGGGATGAGCGGGTGTTCACCCTCTCTGTGCTGTCCTCAGAGAAATGCTATGCTAACTGATGTGTGTGAGTATATTGCATAACCCTGCAAATTGATTGTCTCTGACAATAAACCAGTTCTACGGTTCAACTGCAAGAACCTTCTGGCGCCCATTTGTTACTTTGCACTGCACACAGCTACAATGAGTTGTAGTTGCACTACACCATAGCTCTGTTTGGTTACTTCCACATAGAGAAGGCCCATACTGAAGGGCTGAGTAGCGTGTACCCCGTGCTCTAGACCTATCTAGCTGTGCTGTTGGCTTGGTTACAGCCAAGAAAGGGTTACAGTTGTATAATTATTTTTTAATGAACCAACTTGCAAACTAGGATGGACATGGATTTTTGTGTGTCTTTTAGGAGGCCCAAGGAAGAAATTCTGGAGATGCAAGGTGCTGTAGAGCCTAGTACTTAATTCTGAGCCCAGGAACGCCCAGGAGCTCTGTACTCTGTGTTGTGCTCCAGATTTGCAGAGTGCAGGTTGAACTTGTATTGGTACTGGTTGTACCAGATTTTTGCCCCTCAATACTCAACCCCTTTTACCTTGCACAATTAACTTTTTTCCTTGCACACTTTTCACTTCACTTCAGTAACAATGTCTGTGCATTGGAGGAGGAGAGGGGTGTAGAGGTAACATAAATATTGTGATTTGTTGATGAAATGTCCAAGGCTGCAGCAGCCTCTACAACAAGCTTTCCTTTAGGGCTCTGGTACACGGGGAGATTAGTCGCCCGCGGCAAAACTCCCTGCTCGCGGGCGACTAATCTCCCCGAGTTGCCTTCCCTCTGCCATCCCACCGGCGAACATGTAAGTCGCCGGCGGGATGGCAGACGCGGCGGCGCGATTTCGCGCAAATCGCCGAAAAAGCCTCGCGAGTCTTTTTCGGCGATTTCCCGAAATCGCGCCGCCGCGTCTGCCATCCCGCCGGCGACTTACATGTTCGCCGGTGGGATGGCAGAGGGAAGGCAACTCGGGGAGATTAGTCGCCCGCGAGCAGGGAGTTTTGCCGCGGGCGACTAATCTCCCCGTGTACCAGAGCCCTTAAAGATATCATTGTATCACAGTACTTACATAATATAAAACAGTTCCTAAACCAATAAATTATACAAGGCTAGTAAAACTATAAAACTTGAAAAATTGCTTCATATGCATATTCATTACCTCCAATGTAACATACTTAAGCTGACCATACACGCAAAAACACAAAAAACAACTGAAGCCTCTACCATTTACCCTCAGAGCACCTATCACCATCTAATTGTTTCCTCTACCAGAGGTGTGGGCTAACAGGGTCCACATTTTGGTTAGGGAAAACAATGGTTTTAAAAAATACAGCCCCTGCAATTGGTAGGCTGCCCGTACCGGGAGGGAGTTTCCCTGCAAACAATATGGCCCTGCATAATGAGCACTTGCTCATTATGCACTTAGCCTAGCAGTGACAGGGGCTATTTTATTTATTTATTAAAAAAAAGCTATTATTTCCCCCAGGAAAACAATTTGAGGGTGATAGGTGCCCTTCAAAGCCTTTCTTGAAACTATCTAATGTATCAGCCAGTGTAATATTCACAGGGAGACAGTTCCACAACTTCACAGCTCACCATGTGCAGAAGTTACTATGTGTAGCCTTGATGTACCAATGGGAAGTGCATGAGCATCCTTAGGATTATTCTCAAAAGAGGCAGATTTCAGGAATATCAATAAACATAACAGATGCTATAGAGGCTGATATTCATTAGACACTGCATCAGACAGTTGTTACACTTTCTGATTACTTTTTATATTCAGTTAAAGCTCATTAGACATTTTTAAATATTTCACTCTGTCAAGAGGCATTTGATTCACTGAGCCCTCATTGTGACAAGTGAAAGCAGTGAGACGATATAGAACTTGTTACATTCTTGGGCACTATTTTAGAACATTATTTGAAAATTGCTAGCCTAAACGCAGATCAGTCGCTTAGGTGCCAAGGTTTTATAGTGATCCGGAGGGTCATTTTATAATATTATATTCTGTGATTCCTTCCCCAGACATACATTAATATTTAGGTGAGATATGAACTAATATAAATTTGTTGGACACTACAGTATAAAATTAAAAAATGGCACTTGGCACAGTATGATTTAATTTGAGAAGATGCATTTGTCTGCCTGTGCCATGGCCTTCTGTAATGAAAGGACAAGCGTAAACTGAAATGTGAGAGCAGCAAGCACATTGGTTATTAAGGCTTTTAAATGTATCCATTACAGAAATTATTATTCTCCAATCTAACATTATCATTTTCCTTTTTGATAATGGGGGCAAATAGAGTTGAAAGTATGTACTTTATTCCCAACTTTAGAATGGATGATGGTAACTCTGAATGAATCACGTCAAACTCAAAATAAGGGCTAATGTTCCATAAAATACTTAACTACAAACTGTGGGAATTTACTCAAATCACGAAAGTGGCAATAGCTTCTGAAACAAACCAACAGCACCTGGGCAGTAACCCATAGCGATCATTGGTTAGATATTTCCAGCCAGCTGCAAGTTGACTCATAAAGCAATCACCTGATCTGCCCAGGTGCAAATTTTCCCAGTGTAACCTACAAATGGGCAATTTACACAATATAGGCATACAAACAAAGCAAATGTCAATCTTTTGACACCAAAATAGGCTGGTTCAGTAGCAGCCTCAAAAGCCACTATTAGAAATGTAATTGAAATTACAAATATTTTACTCAGTCTTTACATGGTTTTTCCTTTGCTCTCTTGAAACGGCACAGTTTTATCTCCCACTTCCTACTTCCTGTTCACTCACAACTCCTCCCCTTTTCCACAGGCGATGACTCATAAATTTATTGTTGTTATTCAGATTTCCACTGCCACACAGAGTGTTCTGGAAAAATAGATCTTCCCTTAAATGTCTTCCCAGCCTATGTACCTGTAATCTGATAGGGATCAATAACAAGAAAAATGACAAAAACTAAATATAATTACAGTTTTGACAGCAGCAAACAGAATCTGTGCAAGAATTTCACCACACATTCTGTTTTGCCAGAAAATAAAATGCAGATGTCATTATTATGAGCCCCTTGCCTTTCATATCAGGCAATGGGATCAAAGCCTTTCCCAGACCTCCTCCATCTATCTAAGGAGATGTTTGATGTTGTTTTTAAAAGAAATTGGCATAATGGGAACCTTTTTTCTATGAAGAACATTGTAGCATAGTGGAAATTAGTTTTTCCTACAAAGTAGGGCAACGTATATGCTATTACAGAGCTAAAATTGCCTTAACTGCAAAATAATTTCACCTTCACGTATCATTAATTTTTTTGTGTAGCAAAATGTGGTAGTTTCCCCTATCACTACAGAGAGGGCATAGTAAAGGCAGACACAATTTACTGGCCACATATTCTTAGCAGCAATCCACATGCCTATGCAAAATCATAACAATATCCATGGAAGGAGTTTAGTAGAGGAGAGAGCATGAACTAAACATTTTTATTGAATCACCTACAAATAGGGTTGCCACCTGTCCAGTTTTGACCCGGACAGCCTGGTTTTCAGAAGGGCTGTCCGGGTCAAAACCTCCTGCCGGTTTCCCAAATTTGGAAAACCAGGCAGGACTCACTGACATTGACGCCGTGATTGGCCCCACCCCCGTGATGTCATGGCCCGCCTCTTCCCCACCCTGCAACAACACAACCCCACCTATTCCCAACCCCCTGCCCTGCTAAGAAAGCCGGCAGAGGTGCCAACCCTACCTACAAAAGGAATAGGTATTTAAGTGTGGAGAAGAATTTTTTGTTGGCTATGTAACATGGCTATAGCTTATGAGCACTCACTAATTACAGACAGCAATTGCCTAAATTAGTTAGTAGTATAGGTACGGGACCTGTTATACTGAATGCTTGGGACATGGTGTTTTCTGGATAAGGGGTCTTTCTGTAATTTGGATCCCCATACCATAAGTCTATTAAACCCAATATGCTTGGATTTGACTCCAATAAAGATTAATTATATCTTAGCTGGGATAAAGTAACATAGCTCCCAACTGTCCCGATTTTCGTGGGACAGTCCCTCTTTTGACAGCTCAACCCACAGCCTGGAATTCTTACTGAAAAGTCCCTCATTTCTCCCTCATTTGATCTCCGGCACTGAACAATAAAAAAGATACAAATTTAATTAAAAAGTAGCTTTTGGCAGAGAGCCCATAAATCTTAACGCGCTTCACCTGCACTTAGAAACATTGTTTCTCACATTTAATTAAATAAGTGGGCTTTTGGCAGAGAGCCCAGAAAGTTAACAAGCTACACCTGCACTGAGATACAATTGTAGCTAATAAGCTGAGCAGCTCTCTTGGGGGAACTGAGACTTGCAGCTTAAAGGGAAATTTCATTTTTTTTAACAAAACTGTAATAATAAAAAAAGACCCAAAAACCCTCAGAAATGAGTTCAAACTTTAAATAACCTGCCAAATTTAGTCAAATGGGAGTGGTATTTAGGGGGTGTGGTCACAAATAGGTGTGGTCAAAGCAATTTTGCCCAGCATTTCTTTTTGTCCCTCTTTCCATTTTAAAAATGTTGAGGTGTATGAAGTAATCATTTTTTAAAAAAACTGAATAATTTAAAATCGAGTCTGTGGAAGTGATTCTAAGGTTTCTGGATAAAAGGTTCCTGGATTACTGATCCCTTATTTGTATTTAAAGTAAGAGAAGCTGCAGCTATACATCTTTATATAGTTTATGAAATCTATAGGGATACAAAGCAAGCCTCAAAACTTTTGCATCAGGAAATTTTTGTAAGGTAGAAAGATCTTGGTTATGTACAATTCATTATGGTTTCATGTTGCCTCTTTCCACCATCAATACAGTAATTTACAAACATTTATAAATGCTGATGTTTGCATGTGGCGGCTATTCTAATCTTGCTTGTACAGTTATGGGACCAGTTTTCCAGAATGGGACCTGGGGATTAATTATATTGAAGTTGGGATCAAGTACAAGGTACCGTTTTATTATTACAGAGAAAAAGGGAATAATTTTTATAAATCTGAATTATTTCATTAAAATGAAGTCTATAGTAGATGGGCTTCCCATAATTCCAATCTTTCTGAATAATGGGTTTCTGAATAACTGATCCCATACCTGTTCTGGTACGATCTCTCCTACAAATATATTTATTTATATTTTGTATTTAAAATGCTTTATTGAAAAAAAAATAACAATACAGTTTTCCATATTGCAATATTATGCATTTGTAATTTCTTTTTCTTCTTAGCTTGATAAATCTAGTAGGAAAACCTCTATTATACATCATAAAGAAAACTGATAACTGTTTAACCGCTAAACTTTTTTAAGATAGTTTTGTTAAGATTAATATTGGCTATTTTACAGGTATAATTAGATGCCTCTACCCAAACTTCTCCAAGCTACGCCAGTGAAACTAGGATTGACATCTTTTGTCAGAAGAAGAAGCTGACAAAGCCAATGGCACGCTAAGGCTGTCACACTATTGGGGTTTTTATTTCTGACTTGATATGCCTCACCTGTCCTTTTTAAATAAAGATGTTGTTAACAGTACATGGCAATGTAAATAAGGTTTGTCATGCTTTACTGAGCTCCTATTAAGGCTTCAAGATTACATATAAGATATAGAAGTATTTAGTCACAAGTTAGCATGTTTTGTTGCAGTGTCAAGGACCAATTCCAGGACACATCTGCAAGGAGTCTGTGTAATCTCCTAATACTTGTGTGGGCTTCCTCTGGGTACTCTGATTACCACACAGACTCCAAAAGTGATAGTGAGGTCCACTGGAAAGGACCCATGTTAACAATGCATAATTTCTGTTAAAGTGATGTAGATAATGTCAGAACTATATAAAGGACTGTAATGAAAATTACCTGCTGGGACCTTGGTAGTTACTCCCTGCTCAGTCCTGTGTATATACTTGCTGGACATTTTTCCATTCATAAATAAACCGCACTGGGACCTTGGTAGTCATTTCTACTTCATTATTCAATTCTCACTGCTCTGCACTTTGTGTAATGCACCTGCTTGCTTCTAATTGGATACTGTACTGATACTGTATGGCCACTTGGACTACTGAACAACACCTTGTATTCCCAGTATTTTAGAGATGTTTAAGTGCGTACACATTATATCAGTATATCGAAATATTTTTGGAGATATTTCCATTCATACACACAGTATGAACAATGTCTCATACTTTACTAAGCTACAAACAAGGTACATTTAAAAAGTGTGGCTGACTTACTAGACTAGGTTTTAGCAGGCATTTATATCCAGAGCTCTATTCTAAAGTGATATATAAGAGTGTTGTATGAAAAGCTGCTGAGAAGCAGCTTACTCTTTGGCTGCAGGTAAGTTTAGAGTTGAAGAAAACCATAATTAAATGTAAGATTTCGTTTTTTTAAAGAGGTTACAGAACAAAAAATTAGATTGTAACCTTTAAAGTGGCTCAATGCGAACAAGAGTTTTTCACACAGCACTGCATCAAATAGAAAGCTCTAAATATTAATGAAGATATTATTATAAAAGATAAGAAAGGAAGGTCGGATATCTGTAAACTGTCAGTCAAATTTAATCATCTAGAAAAATGATATGCTGCAGAAGCCTACTAAATATGATTTTCCCTATATAAAAATCTTAGAAACAATAAAAAAAGATACCCTATAAAAAATGACAATTTACTCTTTGGGTTTACTAAATTTTGAAGAATTAATAGCCATAATTAATGTAATGAAGGGTCAAATGTTGAATAATCAGTGCCGCATTAATAGCCTATTTGGCCTGGAACTGAAAAATGATGACAAGCAAATCATAAAAAAAAAAATTATTACAGAAATAAAATAATTAAGGCTACACGTATTAACATACACTAACAACAGCTTATTTCTTTAAGGCTGTTTAGTGAATTGCTTTGATTTAAGTAGTCCTGTTGGTTGGGAATGTATTTTGAAGCCATTACTTAAACATACAGCATATGGCAAATATCTGCTTCTGCAGATTGTGTAATATTTGGCATCGTGTTATGCCAAACATCACAGATACAGCAAAGGCTGGTGGAATATCATGTTGTTTTTTGCTCTTATTTTGTTTATTCTGTAGGGAAGAAACACACACAGAACATAGTCCTTCTTCTTCTTATTGTCACATTGGAGCCAAAGAGAATGCATTTAAGGATGAGTGCCAAGCAACAACAGGGTAACATGTAATTCTCTTGACCAATAAGAACATATAAACATTTAATTTATTTACATTTCAAATGCCTTTTGGGTCCAGGGTGATGAATGATTTTGGATACATAATTTTTATTGTTGAGTAACTTTTAGAGTGATCATGTGTTTTACTTTGCTTGTCAAACCAATGAATGGACAGAAACTGTAAACGAGGCCAAACAAATGTATGCTCACTATTTTATTGTTCTGTTCATGTGAACAGAGAAACATGATGATCAGTTACAAAACTCCACCAGGATAAGAAAATTATTTGTATAAACATTCTCCTGACCCCTTGTGTCTTTCTATCATACTTTAAAACAATGCTAGAAACATTGGCTAATTTAGCCAGTCTGTACCACAGTAGCATTTGCTAAACACCCTAAGAATTGGTCATCTCTCATAAACAATTAATGGCTCTATGTAAAGTCTCCCAATGTCATCAATATCACTAAAATAAAACAATTCCAAGAATTACCTCTGAAATATTTCTGAAAGAGTCTTTAATTGTTAAAAAAATGTGTAGGTTAGAATGGAAGCCTCTGAAGAACTTGCAAAGAAGAATGGCTTGATGTTCCTTTTTTATAAAAGTGGGGCATACAGAAGTACCATAGCTAGAAGCAGCTAAACTGGCACGTAGGACTGCCACAGTAAGGATGGGTCTAGAATAAAGCTAAAAAAGTGGGTGGGAGAATATTGCATAGCTTTAAGGTAGTTGATATTACTGGGGCACAAGGTAATTTATTCTTAGAGAAACTAAATGTCAGAGTAAGTAAGAAAAAGTAGTGTCCTAACCCAACCTACGAATAAAGATAAAGATGCAGTTGGATAAAGGTGAAAGAAACTGCCAGAAGAAAACCTGTTGCTGAAAGCTGTAGAAATAATATAAACCCCCTTCAGGTAGCACCTCTCATACCAGAGCAATGATGGTCTAGCAACGAGTGGTTAACCCCTTGCAGTCACATGCAAATCATGTATTCCTCAAGTGCTTATGTGACCATATGTAGCATATGAAGGGAAAACATTTATTGCAAAATAAAGTGGCAGAATTCTAGTATGAGTATCCACAGTAAATCAGTGGGCTTCATGTGAGAGTGGTCATATGCACAGCAGGCTGTTGCTAAGAGCTTTAAGTTAAAGGTGGTCATAATTCCATCTGATATGAATATTTACTTTATTTAACCTGACTTCAGCTTTTGATTAGGAAATGACAGACTACAGGAATACTGTAAAAATCCAGGTTACTATTCAAATACAACTTAATGGCCTTTTAGGAATGGAATAATCGAGTACCACAAAATGAGCTATTACCCTAGAGCTATGAGAAGAACAAATATATATTTAGTTAACTGAGCTGAGAGAGAAAGCCTTTAGCTAACATTGTGCTATTAAAAAGAAATAGAAAAAAAATGGAAAGATTTATTGACTAATATCTGCTTTTAAAACAAAGTATTCCAAGAATAGCATGGCCTTAATTATGATAATGTACAGTGGGTATTACTTTAGCTCTAAGGAAATGTGAGCTCCCTTTTCTTTATGAAGTTTTAAGCCTTAGGGAAGCTTCAGATATGTAGCTTTACTTAATGTATTTGCATAATGACAGTCAGATAGCATAGGACGTGATGAGTTTTAGTTGCCCAGTCATCCTTAGGGTAGGGCACTGTCATGGGCCCTGAGCATCAGAAAGGAGCCCTTGGGAGCAAAAACACAGAAAAAATTTAAGAAAAAATATAATTTTTCATCATAAAATCATTTACAAAGACGTGCAAGAGCTCTAATGGGCACAAGGGCCCCTCAAGTGCCTTGCTTTATACTGTATTTCTTAACACAACTATTCATAAATATATAGGTTTACCTTCATGCTTCCAGGCAAAGTGAACTGCTACACTACTTGTATTTTTTTTATCACAGGTTCAATTTACAAAATGTTTTACCCACATATAATAATGGACTTATGGACTATGTGAGTACATAAACTATACTTGTTTTTACAGTTAATAAATTTATATAATTTGTAGCATTTACCACAAGCCGGATCTACAAAAAATTACATCAAAGTCATTTATTTGCACACTTGCTTTTTTTTTTTGCATTTTCTGAAAGTGACCAGTTCACTGATCTGTTCTTGCTGATATGCTTCTCTTGTTGACTGTAGTTGTATCAAAGCATGCCACCTTGCTAAATATTGTACTTTCTTACCAAACAACAGATCAATATGATCACATTTTAAGGCACTTTTATGTATCTGATTGCTCTTTCATGAAATATATTTAACATCTGATCTTCTGCAGATTAATGTTCTTTGCTATGCTACAGTTCCACATGACTTTACCTACAGGATTTTTTTTCAGTATTAGTGTGGATGGATGGATGTTAATTACCAGCCTTTCTAATTCCTTGGCCAAAGCAGCCCAAAGGCACGTGTTCCAAGACCAACACTATCTTGGTCTTTTCTTATAGAAATGAAATGGGAATTTAGGGATGGAGAGTCCAAATAGAGACAGGCATGAGTAGAAGCACACATACACCTTTGACCATGGCTCTGCCTCCATTCCGCAACTGCATTGTTACATGAAAAAAACAGGGTATGATCCCGAAATTCTATAGAGTGATAGCCATATGCACAATGTGACATAGTAAGCTACAGCTACAGTTTTTATTAATTCAGAACTGGAATGCATCGCTCTACACTTAAATAGGAATAGGCAGCAGAGTTAAATGAAATGAAGCAAATGAAGTAAAAATGAGTGAGCAGCCATTTGCTGTGGTTATGAGTACTTAAAAAAACAATATCAAGCATTTTATCAATGGTATAATTTCTTCAGGGGCAGAATTGAGACATGGTATTGCAGATGTCTATGTGTCTGCATTGTTAATACTTTTTGCACAATGCAGTATATTTGCACATTGCCCCAAAACAGAATACAGCTTTAAAGAAGGCTGGAAACGAAAGACTACCTTGTGCATGTATTACTGTCAGGACTGTGTACTGGGTCTACACACACAACTGACTTAACCTACTGACCTAACAAATCATGCAACTGCCATTTCGAGAACCATAAGCATTGCTGCACCACTGGCAAAACATGCATACAATATGCTGCCAACACAAATACTAAAAATTGGCCCCAAAAATTGAAGTGAAAGCTACTTAGCATCTGCTATCATGCTGGGCCCCTGGGGAAAGCGCTGCATTGTATGTAAATGGCACATCACTCGCACTAGTAAATTATCCGTTTAGGCGACTTTTTTTTTTTTTTTCCTGTTTGGCAAACTATTGTTCAAACCATAATTTTGCCATTGTACAGTAAGTTATAATTTTCCCAGTAAAGTTGCTAAGTAGTGATGAGCGAATCTGTCCCATTTCGCTTCGCCATAAAATTCGTGAAACAGCAAGAAGTTCTCAAAACGGCGAACAATTTGCAAAACGCATTTGTTGCACTATTTTTTTTTTGGTAGCCCATGTCTTTTATTTTGTCGCCTGCACTTTTTTGACGCAACCGCGCCCCAATTTTGACACCACTGCGCCCTTTTTTGATGCAACCGCACCCAATTTGACGCAAGACTAATTTTTCTGCGTCTAATTTTCCCGGAAGTTTCGCTAAACAATTCGCCAGTGGCGAAATGCATAAATTCTCTGCAAATCCATGCCTGGCGAAAAAATTCACTCATCACTATTGCTCAGTAATAGGGACATTCATAAAATCCTTCAATAGCCTGCTGTTGTTCCTGCATACTGACATCTATCCATTCAAGAAACATTATTATATACAGCACATTTAGCCTCTAGTCCCAAAACACTAGTTTAAGTTGGAGGGTAAAGAACATGGTGACCCTTTCACATCTATCCTGCTGTCTGAAAATATTTATAGCAGTGGATTAACAGGTCTTAGGATCACTGTATACAGGAAAGTCACAGATCTATGACAAAGAAATATTCTTTTTTTTTGCTGATGCTAGACATGTCAGCACAGAAAAACCCCACAGCATCAGAGTCATAATAAATCAATGCCTCCTCAGTCGCAAATTATACCATTAACTCAATATCCTTTGTAGATATGCACCCAGAAAACAACGCACTCTCTAATAATGGACTGGCTCTGATAGACGATGAAAACGACAAGCCATTTTCATACGTGATGGACGAGAAAATGATGAACAGATTGCAGTGACTTGGATTCCATTAGTTTGGGGTCATTACAGAGCTGCAAATGAGGAGCTAAAAGAATTATTCTATTAGGGGAAAAAGTGAGCAAAATATGGAAAAATCCTTAATTATCTGACAGCTTTCAGGAACATAATTCTCAGCACCATACACCTCATAACTACTTACCTGATTAGAAATAGCAAAATGATTTATTGCAAACACACAGAACTTTCTTGCAATAACAAACCAGCTGTTAATTGTGAGAATCTATTCAGAAAACTGGACCTGGTGCACTTGGATACAGACAAACCTAATATTGCCATGGGCATTTTGTGTAAGCGGACATGCTGGGTTCTTACAAAAGTCTGGCCAGAAAACAGTATTAATTTATCAGCTCTGTTTGCTCATAGTTGCAAAAAGGTTTACTACATCTGTAATTCTGTTTCATGTACTTGCCCCAATAAACAACACTGTAAACATGTTTCTTTGAATGCTGATAAAAACGTGCATTGCATTTCCTGCTGTTAATAGGGTTAGACTAATAAAAATGTATATTGCATTATTCTCACTATGAAATGTTGCTCTCAGAGTTAGTAATTATAAGAGAGTAAAATAATATGAACTAATCCCTTCTTCATACCATTAGAGGTAATTATTTTATGCAAAATAATTTAAATGTTTTATATTCACGCAAGACTATATTCAACTAAAATATTTTATGTTCATATCATCCAAGGGGAAAATGCACTGATTTAATTATAAGAAAGAAAAATATACTAATTTAGCAGAATTGTTCATTCGGCATATTTGTATTTAGAGTCATAAGCAGAAGCTGCCATATAGCTTTACTTCAGCTAAAGTTCCTATAGACATTAAAAGAGACATGAGCAATTGATGGTTGGTGGGTGTCTAGTGCAACTCACATTTCCCTCTGATCTCTAGATTTTAGAATTATTAGATTACCTGGGAAGTTTGGGATAACAAGTGTCAGTGATAATCTTACTTAAGCACAAAATGCAAATGAGTACCTCTGTAACTGGAACAGTTGTTATTGTTAACACCACATGCTCCTGCTGACTGCTATTTAGAGTTTATAGACTCAATAAAAGAATGGAAAAGCAAGTTAAGTTGTAAGTTCTGCAGAACAGGGACCTCTTGTAGCACACAGCACTAATTCTTTATACACCGCAACCCAGTATATTTTTATTTTCCTTGCAATGTTTGTCTGCAAAGTATGCACTATTACGATACTGATATTATATACAATTATGTGTATACAAACAGTGCTATATAAAAAAAAAAAGATATGCACCCATATATATATATATATATATATATATATATATATATGTACTCTCTTTACCTTTTTATAAACAAAATAGGGATTTTACTCAGTAGCTTCATTTTACAAAAAAAGAGCACATCTTTGAGAAGCTGGAGTATACGAGTATCAACTCATGACCTTGACTTCCCAAACGTCATCCTTCTACAGTTAACATGCTATACGCCCAGTCTCTCAGGCAAGCTGTGTAGAAGTCATCCACGACCCATCTCTTATTTTACCTCACATAGAATGCACTAATTTAGTCTCCTAATTAAGCCCTCTTTTCAACAACCATGATTAAAACATTTACTCTGACCGTCATCCTGTCCAGACTAGACTATTTAAATTTGTTATTGGCTGGTCTCTTGAATTCTTACCTCCATTCTCTACATAATGTTAACAGAAGTGCTACTATAATAATACAACCCTCAGGATCTTTGCTGCATAAGTGTCTCCCTTTGCCTCATATCGGGTGGTGTATAGAACACAAGTCCAACCACCTTGCCTTTAATTTTTTAAAATCCTCTCCACATTGTATATTGACGCATCTATTTCAATTTTCTGATCTTTATTACGTATCTGTGAGGAACACACAGGATCGAACCGTGGGCTGCTTTTCAAACTTTACCTGCACTAATCTTCTGAGCCATTGGGGGCTCATGGGGTTGGTGCTGGTCAGTTATAATGTTCATGTTTTATGTCTCCCTGCGGTTCTTTCTTCTCCCCCACCTCGTTATTCTCATGTGGCTTCCTGCAACTCATATTGCATTAACATTAAAGCCCAACAGCCTGATCTAGCCTGCTTATCCATTGTTCTGTGATCCCCATGCCTGGTCCCTGCCTGGATCTGACAATATCTACTCTACTGACACAACCCACACTAGAGATAACTTACATACAATACCTCCTCCTAAGCACTCAGCAGACTTTTATGTAATTTCATAATGAGCAACTTAATGTTATATCATGGACTTTCATCACAAAGATGCCTAACAGTTTTTAAATATAGCCATATTAGCCAATCTGCTGTGCAGGTTTCACTTATATTATTACCCCCATTGACATCCCTATTTGCTTTACAAATATTCTAGTGTTTCACATGACCTCACTGTAAATTTGGGTTGCCCAAGATTTTTGTCCATTGCTTTTAGTGGCTAAAATCTAGGAAGACATTACAGAGTTCTCCCCAAAATATACATTATAGCAATTCTACCAAACCCCATATCTGTTTTAAAGTAAGTGTGGCATGTTAAGGTATATATTCAAGAAGTGATAGGCAGTGTAAGGCAATAGATTAAAGAAACGTGAATGAACTATTAAAATAAATAATGGCTGATTCACATACAGATATGGGACCTGTTATCCAGAATGCACAGACCTGGGATTTTCTGGATAAGGGGTCTTTCTGTAATTTAAATCTCCACACAAAATTTTTAATTAAGCATTAATTAAACCCAATGTTGTCATCAATAAGGATTGCTTTTGTTTGGGACCAAGTAAATGGTACTATTTGAATTATTTTATTAATATACAGTCTATGGTGAATGGCCTTCCTGTAATTCAGAGCATTCTGGATAACCAGTTTCCAGATAATGAATCCCATACCTGTACTGAAAACTCTGAAAAGCCAACAGCCCTATTTTTTTTACTACATATTGACTTGGATCCCAAAGCCTAGGTTTCTGCTTTAAAAAAATTGGAATTATCTGTCACATGTATAGTTCTTTAAAATGATAGGCCATTCTAAATGAAATAAAAGCAACACACGTTGATGTTATGTTTACTCTACATTGTGAATTTATGAGAACGTTACAATGGCAGCAGCTGATACAGCAAAAATTAAATCATCAAATTAAAAAAAGGCTTCAATAAACTGTAACCGGACAGTTGTTATGCAAAATAAATACATATTGCAGAATTGCCAAGTCTACTCATTGTAATATGCCAAATTTGCATAAGTGCATTAATTAGCCTTTCTTTGTTTTTCTCCAAAGACATATTAAAGTAACAGATGCAGCTGCCTTGATGTGAGATAAAATCTGTGTCCTTTATAATTCATGATGTCACTTTTGTCAGATACAATTTTCAGTCATCATAGTTTCAACAAAGAAAAATTCAATCTGGCGTGAAGAAAATATTGCAGCGTTTCTTACAGCACTATGATCATTAACTCCTTTGCTGGTCAAAGCTATGATCCATATTGCTAGCAAATCTGCAATTATGTGGAGATGTCTTGGGGTTTGAAATGTATTTCCACTGATGCACAAAGGATGGTGAAATTTGTTGGAAGACAATGGCCTGGGTGATAAAATCAATTGGAACTATAAATGTGCTGAAAGGTTTAGCAAGTTGACTGCCTTAATTATTTTGTGAGAAAATGTTTTCTTGGGTTTTCCAGTTTTGCACATTAGTGTCAGGGGGCAATCGGCTGTGGTAATGCCATGCTTTGCATTGACTTCCCGAGATATACACTAACATAAGATGTGGGCTTATGAGTTACTTATCTCACTGCAGTAGTTCTAATAAATGCCTTAAGGACAAGCAACACCAAAAATGAAGTAAATGTATTAAAACAATATACCTGTTATTTGTCAAGTACATGTAAAAAATGTTTTCATTCAAGTGGAAGTTCTAGTTTTGCTGCAATGTGTTGCCTTTCCTCATCTGATGTCTGCAGGCGTTTTTAATCTGCAGCACTAAATCATCAGTTATAAATGTATTGCTTTTGGAGGAGATTTAGAAAAGAATGCTCAGGACTGGGTCCAAACAGTTTTGCAAAGTGAAAATAAAGATATTAAATGCTTTAACGAAAAACTGTACCTGTAGAAATGAGAAAGAATTAACATCATGCATTCTGCAATGGAATTTTGTATAAGAGAATGATACATGGGTCCAACACAGTTAAACTATACATCCAACCCTTATTATTACATAGGGGCAGATTTACTAAAACACTTTTCCACAAATATCTGACATTTACTAAAAAGTCTGAACTGAAAAAGTATCTGTAGGAAAAAGTTGCAGAAAAGTCATAAAACTGTGAATTGTTGCACAGAAACCACTACTACAACACCATCATCAAACATCTGAAAACTTGTAAATGTTGGAAGCAAAGAAGGATTCTCCAAGGAAGCGAACAGACATCTGCCATTGACTTCTACATGATCTTGACAAGTTTTGAACTGAAACGAGACGGTTTTGCTAATCACTTCCAATAGTTAGTGTTTCCTCTCACTCGTATGAAGTATTAGACTCCCTGAGATCTCAATTGTAACTGGTCCGTGAAAAAGGAATTTCTAATTCTCCAGATGACAGAGACTCCTACAAATATTTTCTTATCATTTGGCTTAATACTTTGTGAGAGCAAAGAAATTTTGTGCTTCAGTAAAGTTTAAATAAGGTAAAATACAAATTTCAAAAGGGTTTCTGTGTAGATCTGTCCAGCAATATTTAACATACCCCTGCAGAATGCAGAGAAAGTGACATTTCCATTAACCTAACAATGGTACTTTGATTTAACAGTGAACCTAATAACTGTGAGTGTATTATCTGCTCAGCACTTTTACCTGCTGCATTATTTTCTCTTAGTAAGCATCCTTTCAACACATATCAGAACCTTTTCCCTTCAACCCATGTATTAGCAAATCAAACATTACTTCAGTGGGGTGACTAACCTCTCTGGATTCATTTTTATGAATCCAAAGAATTATAACTGCACTAAAATGAATAATGAGATAATGTCAGGTACACTTTTACAAGTGATAAGATTGTTCATAAATGAGCCCTGGTAAGGCTAATATATTTATCCTAGAAATAACTACGCCATTCTGTGCCACATACTGTATGTGCTGGGGTATTTTAAATATCAGGAGGAGAACAAAGCATTACTCACCCTTGTGTAACCTCAAGTACATGGAAAGTACAAGTATAAAATTATTTGATGCACCTAAGCCATAAGGTGCCATAAGCTACCTTTATTGGGTTTAGGTGGAAGATTGTTCAATATATTGCCATTAAGATAAAAGAGCAGTTTTTTTTCTTGCACCAAAACCTTGTTCCCTATATTAAGAATATTTAAGGTTTCTCACAATAATGGCTCTCTGCAGGTTTTTAATATTTTTGTCTTATAAATAATCTGCACTAAATGCAGAAACGGTGTCAGTGCCTTTATTTACAAATTGTTTAGTTTTGTACACATACAGCTTTATTTCTTAACATTCTCCTCACAAAATAAAACAGGTACTCAGCTTTACAAAACAAATTTGTTTAAAGGAGAAGGAAAGGCTAGTAAACAGGAAGAAAAAACGCTGAGCTGTGTAAAGAAGACTCCCAAAATGCATCGCTCCTGCACAGACAATACGACCAGCTAACGAGTAAGCGCATGCGCACTGAACATACCCTGGAGCGCGCTTTCCATCTAACAAGCAGGAGCGGCTGGGGCAGAGTAGGTCGCGCTTGCATCTAGGGGGAGGGAGAAGGTTAGCGCATACGCGTTTCCTTATGCGGCGCCATGTTGGATATCCAACATGGCGGCCGCAATAGAACAACTACAGCGATTTAGAAAATCAAGAAGTGCAGGCAATATACTGGCTTTCCAGGTAAAAAAAAAGGTAGCGATCAGCTACAGGGACATGAGGCCTCTCCAGTTATGGGGTCGCTTTATTAACCATTTCCTTCTCCTTTAAGACACAGTCAAGCACCTTATTTTATATACTATTTTCTATTACAGGAGGAAATTTTATTGCATTTGGGGAAATTATAGCAACAGACCCTAAGGGGCACATTTATCAAAGTACGACAGGTCTGATTACAAAATATTTGTATTTTCTAAAGTTTGCAACTATTGCGTATTTTCACCGATTGTTTTGCTAATTTGCGAGACTTTTTCGTACTTTGCAACAATTTGCGCAACAAAATCGTATTTGTCGCAACGAGTATAAGTTTTGGATTCATTCAAGCTTCAGTATTGTGACTTTCCTTGGGCCAGGTTGGAGCTGCAGAGTGCCATTTGGGAGGCTTCCAAAATCATGCACTGAAGGTTTAAAGTCAGAAAGGTTTTTGCGCCAGTTACAATTGTTCGGATATGAAAATTGCGTAACTTTCGGATCGTACCACAATATTTTAGTCAAAGCATGGCGCAGCTTTTCACAAAATTAACACACGTCAGAAACTTTCATGTTTGGTGCAAATTTTTACAAATCGTACTCGGAATTCGTACTTTAATGAATGTGCCCCTAAATGTCATGATGACCCATCATGGGCCCCACCCCATAGGTTAGGAATGCTTACTATACAGTGCCAAAAGGAAGTAACGGAAAATGAAAGCTTTGTACAAAGTCATCAAAAACAAGGTAAAAAGAATCCTGAGAAGGAAACTTGGTTTTGCTTGTGTTTGGAAGAAAAGTATAAGAGTTTGATCTTTTGGTTTTTAGACCTGGTGATGAAATCAGTAGACCATCCGCATTTATTAAAATGGCAGAGTTGTTAAGTGATTTAATACTAGAGCTATGCCAACACTCTGTTCTTATTTAATCTAAGTAGATACTATTATATCATATGGTAGTACATTTATAATAGTGGGACAACTACTTAGCCATGTGTTCCTGTGGACCAAATCGGAATAATTGTCTAATCAAAAATGGGATCTGTAAACTAAAAGATGGGTGATAACTTATCTGATATTCCTTTTCTTTCTGAATATCTTAGCTTCAGTGAACTTCAGTACATATACTTATATGACATAATAGCACACTAGCTTATGTACCAATGTGAGGTGTGCACACTGTACCTTCCAGCAGAAACAGTCACTGCATGAATTCAATTCACCCTTGTAATAGTTTTGTATATCATGCTCCTGTGCCAAGTCTGTTGATCATACCACATATACTTCTGTGGTGTGATTTATAGATCAGTAAATGAGTGCCTGAAATTGCCTGATTCCAACTAAATCATTTTACTTATCTAACATACTTTATATGAATCATTTATATTATTGTGCCAGGCTAATTTAGATATTGTTGTCCATTAAATAGTGCAAAAGTATAAAGGTATTTCTGACTTTCTTGTAACTTCATAAATCCAACCAAGAATCTAATGTGAATGATCCTATAAGAAAAAGTGACAGGACAGGGGAGGGAATCATTAATGAATCAATAATGAGGCTGTCTGTAACAGCAGATGAAAGATTTGCCCCTCCTCTAAATAACACCAGTAACTAATCTAAAACCTGGACATGGAACTTCAAGCACTTGCAATATTGTAGAGAAAGAGCCTACTCTTTACAGTGCACCACAATTTTTTTTTTTACTGTGACAGTGGTGACTGACCACATTAAGAACAGACATGATTGATTTTGTTCCCTTTGACTATGTAATTTTAATATTTGCATTTTGTGTATGAAGTAGTTTTGCAGGTCATACAATTTTTACCCACTGATTTTTTTTTCTTAATTAGCTAACTTGCTATGAGATAGAATGCCAGTATGGAATGCGATTGTTGCTAAATGTAATTGATTCTGACAGAACCCTAAACACTAACACACTTACATGAACCTAGATGCTAGATTGCTACAGATTCAAGAAGTAAAGCACAAACAAATAATAAGAGAAGGTATTTCAACAGTGATGGATTCTATTTTATTGTTTCAACAGCTGTAGAACTAATTATTAAATACTAACTACAAAGAATTTAACATTTTATTATTTATTTGACTTGACTGACCCATTCTCTGGAGGTATCAATAACTACATAGAATCATTTTTTCCAATAATTGGTGCAGTTCTCTACTGGGGAATTCTGACCACAGGTAAACATTATGGTAGCTTCTATTGACAGAAGGAATACTCAATGAAAGCCATAGGGTGTGCACTACATACTCAAAGATGGGTAAAAACCTTAAAACGCTTGGCAAGGTCCTGTGCGGGTAGCATTTCCCTCACAATAGTCCATTGGCAGTGGCAAGTGCTGTACTAGCCCTAAGATTGTTCTACAATTATGAGCTGCAGCCCATACTAAGCTGCAAAGACACCATTAATGTTCCAGGGGTTCGTCTCTCCTTCCTACATTGTAGCAGGCAGGAAAATGGCCATATCTCTGTCTCTGGCCTTAGACACATGCATTTAAACTGGGTTTTAAATGTACATAGTGCACCTACTGACAGATAGGAACCTTGGAGCTACCAGCAACTCCAAAAGTGATGGTATCTCCAGGGTTTCCACAGAGGCCTCCATCAATAGAAATAGCAAACTAGTACCTTAAGGATCGAGCATACATATTTATTTTACATTTTTTATGGTAAAAGTGTATTTTTTACAGTGAATCAGTGCAACTGTGTCTGATTCCCATTAAAGTCCAAGTACAACTGTGTGCCAAACTCTTCCCCAGCAACTGCAATTAGGCTGCAATAAAGGAAAAGCTCTGCATTGAGGGTAAAAAAATAGCGATTTTTGTTGCAGCATTCAATAATTTAGTAATCTTCTACACCTCACCCAGATTATATATCTGCCAGACCACATTAAACCACCTGCTTAAACTGCAAAGAGGAGTGAATAACAATGAGCACCAAGCTGCAAAGAAAAGAAATCATTAAAAAGGACATGGGGAATATGACAGCAAATATTCAGTAAGCACTGATTTGTAAGCTTTGCATATGGTAACTGTTTGAATAATGAATACCAATAGCAATGTTTATTGTATGCTTATTTACCCTGAAAATCTATTCAATGCAGACATACCCTTGAGAATTTACCTAGCTTGCTTCTCTTTGTAATTACTCCTGTCTGAAGTTTAATAAAGGACATGTTTTTTTTGTATTTATTTCTTTTGTTGCTCACAAGTAAAAAAGTACACAACCACAAATCTTGTATGCACAAAAACAATGACATATTTGTTTTGTTGTCTCATAGATTTTAAGTAAGTAATGATCTAACTCTACATTTTAGGACACTTACTCTGAGAAAAGGGACTCATCACATGCTCCAATTTCAGGGCATAAGATCTACATAAGAGTTCTAACTACAAAAGTGATTGGCACTTTGCAACTGGACAAACAGTATAGTATAAATAGCTGTGATTAAATGTTGCTGCCAATTATCCTCTTTCCTGTTGTTCCTGTGAATGTTCAATACAACATCAAAATGCTAGATACCCAATAACAATGATTCAGATGGTAGCAAAACATTGACTCTTGCTGATGTACAGTATATAATATGAATAATGGATCCCCTGTTTAAAATATAAGGATATAATAAGTCACCAAACAGTACCAAAACCATATAAAAGCATGAGGCCGAAGGCCATGTACTTTTATGCAGGTCATGAAACTCTGGGGTGCCTTCTAATATCCTCATATTTTAAAACAGGGTACATTATTTATTATAATACACAGTTTCAGTAAGTCTGTAACATGAATTACAATATGCACTATGCATTGGTTATACCTGATGACAGCACTGTTTATAAGTATATCATTCAGTAACATTATAAGGATATTCATTTAGGGACACTGTAGTCTCAAAACATTGATTTTCTTAATTGTGCCAGGTGCAAATGAATGCAGGTACTGGAGAGTGATTCATAGTTAACTCTGCCCAGCTGTACCCTTGGCCCAGGCTACTATGAAGGTAAGCAGCATTAGGTGTCATTTTGGGAAACTCTATCCTTTACAGAATATTTTGAGTGTTCTTTTTTAGTGTCCTTGCTTTAGCTTTTGATACTGTAGTTGAATCCTGATTTTAGAATATGCTCTATTGTTAAAGGAAAGGTAAAACCTAAGTAGCTTTATCATAAAGGTCTATGTAAATACAGCCATAAGCACTCAGATTTTTTTTTCCCTCTTTTGTGTATACATTTTCTTCTGTGTCAGACTTTCTGCTCTTAGAAAAATCATTCAGGCCACAAGCACAAGTCTGCTCAGTTTACTCCTCTCTCCCTTTCAACCTCCCTTCTCCTGCTCCCCCTCCGTGCTCCCCCTTCCAGCTTTGTGTAATCTGAGCTACTGGCAGCTAGAGTTGCCAATCAGAATCTACTGAGACCAAGCTAAAATGGCAGCTGCTATCTTAAACAAACATAGGGAGCTTCTAGGGCTGTTTTCTCAGGTATAGTAAAGCTTTTTGCAGAATAAATATAGTGTTCTAGCTTGCACTAATGTGGCTAATCTATTGGCAGTAATGCTTTAAAGGGCATCTATAACATAAAAATGGATTCCCTCCACCAGAGATGTGGGTTCACAGAAGAAAAGCACCTTAGTACACACATTGTATGATGAGTGAGAGTCCAGCTAGCTCATTAAGCACTCATTAAGCAGGTGTGGTGAAGGATTGAAGTGATGTACCTCCAAAATTACTTTTATGTACTTTTTGCCCTTTAAATAAAAAAAAAACTTCTGCCACTGGGTATAACATTAACATAAAGGGGTGTTTAAAAATCAGTTATGATTAAATCAATTAGGAAAAATAGTGAATACAATGGCTACATTTAGGTCAAGCAGAATCTGTGCAATGTAGATGCAACTGCATTAAAATTTACAACATTAAAATCATCCTAAAATCAATTTATAATAATACGCTAGACAAGTAAAAATGAAATACATGCTTATTCATTGTCAGTAATATTTTAACTAGCAACATTATCATTTCCATTGAAGAAACTGTGCTGTGATACTTTGCAAAACAGAAACAGTATTTGCTTCTGTGTCTTTTACACAAAATCTACTAAAGGTAGGCCTATATCTAGACTACTAGATGTAGTCCTTTAGTAGGATCCTAAAAAGAGGTGAAATAGCAGATAAATCCTTGAGACATCCTTGCATGTGTCTGGGGCCAGTTCGGTGAAAGTGGCACCAGTCCTTCCTTATTGTATAGTCTAACATAACAATGCAACAAATATGTCCACGAGTGCAGTTGTGGTCCGTTCAATTGCTTCACAGTCAGTTGCACATAAAACCTCTTTAATTAAAAGATACAAACGCTAGAGCTACCTCCTGACCAGGCAGTAGCTCCAGGGTTCCCTTTGCACCCAGCATCAGTAGGTAAAGAGCACTTGCACCTAAAGAATTAGGCACAGACATCACTCACATGTTGAACACTAGAAATGAGGGCAGGTAGACTTCTGTACAACTGCTTCTGATTTGTTATGAAATGCTTGCACACTTGAGGTCATTTTGCCAAATTGGATTTTATTGTGGTAGGTGCTGAAATTCTTGGAAAAAACACTGTGAGGAAAAGAACATGGCAATTGTGCTTGCAATTGCACTTTGCTCACTGCACACACTCCAAAACACACTACAATTGATTGAAGGCAAACTAAGCCTAGAAGACTAGCAGGTCAACTGCCAAATCAATATCATAGGGTATAAAATCCATACTGAATTCAAAATGACCTCCTGGATCAATAAAAACTAAATGTTCAATAAAACAGTCTCCACATTGTTTCTGAACACCACTATTGAATTGCTTATTATAACTAATGATAATACAAATTATGCCTCTTTGGTCAATGTGAAGAATGGCAGACTCCAGAATTTAAATACATAGACTACCCAAGAAGGTACTCATGAAGAAAAATGGCATGTATTTTCACATTCTAGTTCTACTCAAACCACAATCTGGTTTTCCAGTAACCAAAATCTCTGTCTGGAAATCCACACTTATTTTATACCGGTAATCAGGACTATTGGAAACTGATAAGTTGGAAGGCATGAAGCTAGTATCACTGAGAATATTCTGGCTCTATGGACGCACACAGGTTCCAAGACCAATATGAGTGACGTCTCTGGATTAACACAGGGCAGAGAGGAAGCTACATATCCAACACTGGCTAAAAAATATTATTAAATGTCAAAACTTGACTAGAATGCGCGATATACAACAATCCACACATCACTCAAGCTGTTATCCCCTGCCTTTTTGGTAGTCCTTGACAACTGGCACGTATAATACCACCTGTAGGTATATTATTAATAATTTTTTTAATTGAAAACACATAAAATACTACTGAAAAATAATGGCCTTTAAATACAAATAACTGAGAAGACAACAGGTATCAACAGGATCATTTAGA
Organism: Xenopus tropicalis; assembly: GCF_000004195.4. Lineage (NCBI taxonomy): Eukaryota > Metazoa > Chordata > Amphibia > Anura > Pipidae > Xenopus > Xenopus tropicalis. The sequence goes on from NC_030679.2 coordinate 66,038,153, forward strand.
TTCATATCACTTGATGATATCTTAAAGACAGCAGATTTGGAAAAGATAAAGTGGATAAAAAGATCATTGTAATGAACAAGAAACAATACACTAGTCAGCTATCATTTGCTTTGTACTGGGCACTTTAAACAGGAACCTAATAATATCAAATGCCGGATAGATTTTATTTACACATGCATTGTATAATATAATGGAATTACTTGAATTGTTTTGTACCATTTTAGGTATATTCTTTTCTGACAGCAAAGCACAACCAACACTACAAAATAAAGAAAGTAACTTTATATAGCCATAACAAATATACAAATATAGCCTAAGAGCCTTGCTGCTTATCCACAACACTATGTAAGTGTAATATCTATAAGAGCTTAGTAATTCTTTGTTTTTAGTGCAAAGTAGTCCAAAATATGAATTTTGGAAATTATGCCAGATTTTGAAGTGGGTTGAATTTAGGTTGAAAACCTGATAAGGGGTCCAGTAGCAACTGGGATTAATCCTGGGCATTTTGTACATAATCATTTTCCTGATTTAAAGACACAGCCTGAAATGCCCTAATTGTCCCATTGCCTCCTACTATGCTCAGTAGAAGTCGAATGTAAGTATCCAAACTAGTGATTTTCAGCCAATTCAAATGAGAGTTACTTTGGGCACTGTTATGCTAAAAAATGTAAACAACTAATTTCCTAAAATTTTCCCATGGGTCATACTCACTTGGACTTTTATAGAACTCTCTTTGTTTACAACCTTATTTTTTCCTTATATTATTTAGTAATTGGTACAATAAAACATGATACTAAAACAGCATAATTACCCCCGAGGAAACCAATTTGTATATGGTAGAGACATTCCATATGGCCCTGAGAGGCGCGTTCTATAAATAGATAGCAACTATAATTTTAAAAACCATATTTTCTGGGCAAAGGCTTATATTGTAAGACAATCAATACCTGTCAAGCATCACATGGAGCTACACTGGGATCTAGTGACCTTAGGGAAGTCACTGGACACACACTAGATTTTCTCCTAAAACTTTTAAAAACATATTGTAGCATTGCAGAAAAAGAAGCTTAAGTTCAATTATACATATGGCAATCAAGGTATCTGGGTGGACAGAAAATGTTCAAAAAGAATCTGCTCACAATATAGGCATGGAAAATGATGGGTGACAAGGAGGTGGTTCTTTTGTTCATTTGCTTTTTTTCACCAAAGGATCTGCAATATTAATGGATTAAGTAGTAGTTTTTTGGGGGGGTTGAGCCCACTGCCTATATAATATCCACTTACAGTTGGTTCATATAACCATACATTAATGAATAATAAAGCAGCATAAAAATGGCTGCTAAAAATTTAATTCATTCTTTATAAAATTCATAAATTAGTTAATGCCAAAGTCCATAATGATCAACAAACCATGTAACCATGTATCAGGACAACTATATATACAGTATATGGAGGATCAAAAGTCTATAGCCCGGTACAAGGTCATTAATAGGACTAGCTTTACACTGATGTATACAGACTTGTTCAATTCACAAACACCACCATCACCAACATGTCAGAAGGAAAATTTCTCCCATTCTTCAATATCTCCTCCTCTTGAAGTTGTCTCTCTATAGATTTTGTTCCATGCCTTGCTCCACTTTCCTGCCATGTTCTGTACAATGAGTTGGCTTGTTCAATGTCAAAATGTCAGTGCATTCCACTCTCCTCTGCAATCCACAATATGAGCACCAGCAATGTATTTACTAAATCAGCTGTCAAAAAGCCTAAAAACAACTCTTAAGGCATTAAATACAGTATGATATGCATATTGCCCTACGATTAAACCAGTTAATTAACTAAAATAAAATTTAAAGTTAATTAACTTAAAATTAAACCACAGAGAAGACTAGTGAATATACAAATTAAAACTGTTGCAAGTGGATTAAACAGGCATTATGAACTGAATTTATTTTTGTAAATGTATTGTTTCACACCAAACAAAACATTTTAGCTATCTTGCACTGCTGGTTTTTTAGACTATAGACGTACATTAAAATGCTACAGAAATATGTGATCAGGAAATGGGATTTTGTTTTGTATATTTCTGTCTTTTACTCGCACACTTCTTCCTGTTACAGTTAGAGCTGCATTATGCCCTGTCAGGTGATCTCTCAAGGGAGCACACAGACCATTACAAAATGGTGGCTCAAGTTAAAAAATGTAAAAGGGCAATATTTACTAATATACTGTATATTCCAGTTTAGTAAGATTAATTCATAGGCCACATAATATGATATATGACATATTGTAAGCCCAAAATGTTACTTGAAGTGTATGTGTTCTTCATACACTCTATACACACATTCTACATGCTCTATACACTTAAAACACTTTACCATAGATTTTCTGAGTGCTGCCTCATATATATTTATATTTAAGGGGGCAGTAGTTCTTCAGGTCTAAGACACAAGTTGCAGTGAGAGGGAGTTGGGGTGTTCTTGCTATCTGATATTCTGCTTACCCATTGTGCCTTGCTTACCCTTACCATATTTCTTTTATTCTATATCCTATAGCACCCCTCTTCCAACCTTGTTCTTGTGCTCTCCCTTATGATAGCTTCATATGCAATTATCTATCCCTTCACTTCTTGGTATTACCTTGCATCACTTTTTCATTTATGGGTTTACCATACCAGGAAATAACAAGTAAACAAAACATATCTTAGCCATTACATTATTGATTAAACAATTTATACAGCGATTGGAAAGCAGAGATCTCAAAATGTACCCTTGCCATTGTTTAGCCAAAGCATTATTTCAACAACAAAAAAATGGAATGCCTAGAAATGTTAGGATTTAATGCTTTTACAGCGATTCATAATCAGCTTATATATAGCTTTAACAGGCTTAACCTTTTTTGAAGCAAATTACTTACTGTATATCCATGGAAATAATAATAGCCTTCCTACACATCATAATTCTCTAAAACTAAGATGTTATTGAACAAAAAAATAAACATTAGGGATAAAAAAGCTAAGCACAACATGGCCATTTTGCCTCCTATAGTTTTGCAGTATGCACACACCAGAGCCTCTTTAGCATCCATCACATTCTGTGTGAGAAGGAGATTTTGCATCAATTCTTTTATGTAAAATGTCACTATAGCCTGGGCTGTCTGTCTAATGAGAAATACCCAAACATCCTAGTGAGGGTGGATAACCCACAATCCAGTGCTGATGGAAATCCCAGTATGATTGATGGCATGTGAATTGCAGGAAATCCATTTCAGCTTTTTTTTATCTTCTTCTGCTTGCCCAGTCTCATTGACCATCACAAAGACAGTACTGCTGTCTGTGCATATTCACACATTTCAGATGGAAAGCAGCAGGACCCAGGGAAAATTGCCTTTTTGGGTCGAACAAAGAAGCGGTTCCTGTTTTGTCAGAATTGATGGAGTTTGAACATTGTGGCTGGAGAACAGCATGTCGCTGTAATAATAACTCAGTCTGAAATTGCTCTGGCTAAATGTTGCTCCCATGGCACGGTCAGAACCTCAACTGTAAATCTACAATCTGCATTTTTTTTTTTACATCAGAACTGATCTCTTGCATATAGCTACACAACTATGGCTCTACAGTTCTTTCAGTGGGATCACATTCTAGTGAGTCATTGCTGTGTTAAAATGGATTGCTCAGTCATTATATAAAAATACATCTATTTTATTAGAAGTTTGAGTTTTGCTAAGTTTCCAGGGTAACATGCTAAATTGTTTTAAGCAGCTGAGAACAGTGAATGCAGTTTTTTTATACTACTAATAATCTAGTATTATTACACATGCTAAAATGAGTCAAACTGATTTATATAGTTTGCGTTCTTTACCTAATAAAAAAATACAGAGTACTTAAATAATTTCGAAAAAAAAATGCTGGAAACCATCATCCTATTATTCATTATAATGAACTGCCTGTAAAAGCAAAGAAGCTCATTTTTTTCTGCTAGTTTTATGATGGTGGTATGCAAGTGTGTACACCAGGCTGACATAAATACATAAGCAACCTCCACCAGTGTACACTCACTTTTCCCGTCATGACCTTGCAGTTGGCAGAACCCAATATCAAATTTCAACCAAAAAGTCTGCTGAAATGCATGTGTGAATAGGACTAGAAAGAAGCAAGAACCAGAGAGACCATGATGGTGGATGTTGTTTGTCAACATCATTGGTATTCATTTGCATATAGCTAATAGTAATTTGTTGCTCAGTCTCTTTAACCAAAAAGAGACTTTTAGAAGGACTTGTTTAAGGCACAGAAAGTTCCAATGCAAGATAATTAATTATTGTGAGCATATTTCCTGCCACTGAATTATACATTAGAAAAAAAACTGTATATAATAAAATGGAATAATTCACCACACATTAAATAAGTACAGGTATGGGATCCTTTGGCAGAGTAAAGAGCTACAGAGTAAGTGCCTACAACTTCTTAGCCTCACCTGACCAATCAGGAGGCTTTAAAACCCTAGCTGCTCAGTGTGCCTGAAAGAGTGGGGTGTGTGAACTGAACACACAGGGCGCCATTTATAAAAACTGGGCAACTTTGTATGTAGGCATTAAACCACAGTAAACAATCTGTGATTAGATTTTTCCAGGCAGCTGCAGGTAGAACAATGAAAGCCAGCTTCTGATTGGTTGCCATGGGTTACTGTCCAGGTGCAAATTAAACCAGGTTTTATAAATGACCCCCTGTAGGGTCTCTATAGCTGTATACACTGTAAACTGCAATGTTTTTCTTCTATAATAATAATAATAATAATAATAAAACAGTCCCTTGTTCTTGATTCCAACTAAGCTGCATGAATTTATATTGATGGCAAACATATCCTATTGGGTTTCTTCAGTGTTTAAATGATTTAAAAGCTGACAATGTATGATGATCCAAATTACAGAAAGATCTGGAAAACACCAGGTCCAAAGCATTCTGGATAATAGATCAAATACCTGTATTTCTGCAATAGGTTTAGCCTGTTTAACAGTAAGTCCAAACACAAGTTCAACAGGGTATTGTAATAACAATTCATAAGGGAAATGTACCTTTAATTTACTCACTGAGCACTTTTGCATTTTACATTCATTTCTATTATTTGTGGCTTCTAAGATATTTGCATTTTTAGATAAATAGCTTTAGTAGGCTTTTAGCTCAACTAAATCAGCATCCCAATAATTTACTGAATCCAGAAAGCGTATATATAAATTCATAGATAACTAAGGTCACTGGCTGTAACAAAGTTGTTGAGCTAAAGACTGCCTACACTAGGGGGCTGATTTACTAATCCACGAATCCAAATGGGAAAAATTTGAATTGGAAACGAACATTTTGCGACTTTTTTGTTTTTTTTGCGATTTTTTCGTCGCTTTCCGCCGTTACGACTTTTTTGTAAATTGTCGCAACTTTTTCGTAGTCGTTACGACTTGCGCAAATTTTTCGTATTGAGTGCTCGTAAACGGCGGGCAAAACTTTCAGACTTTGCATGATTTTGGAAGCCTCCCATAGGACTCAATGGCACTCTGCAGCTCCAACCTGGCCCAAGGAAAGTCACGATACTGAAGCTTGAATGAATCCGAAACTTTCGTACTCGGCGCGATGGCTACAAAAAAGTTACGACAATTCTCGCAAGTCGTAACGGCTACGAAAAAGTCGCGACAATTTACGGAAAAATCGCAAAATACCGGTCATTACGAAAAAACGCATTCAGACGCTTTTCGGACGTTCGTGGATTAGTAAATGTGCCCCTAGGTGTAAAACTTAACAAAAACTGTTATTATCTCTGAATACACTTAAATAGAAAATTAATGTAAATTGCAAAAGTGCTCACAGGACAGTGAATAACGTTAAACAAATTTTTTTAAATTTTTTTTATTTAAGAGCCCCTTTTAAGAATCCATCACAAGTGCTATGCCACCCACTCCAAAAGGCAGCTTCTGGTGTGAGCAACCATGTTGGGGCATACACTTGATGAACAATTCCCCCAACTTGCTCATACGTGTGTCATACAATCAGTTGGCTGATCCTATATCACACACATGGGCATTATTAGCCAGCACCTGTGGGTGGGGGTAGGTGCCTTTAAGATCTCGTAACCCTTATCAACCAAACAAATGTTTTTTTCAGATGATACTACCTGGTGATTGGTTGTAAGAGTGACTAAACTGGTAGCAAAAATAAGACCATGTATTATAATACCCCTGTAGTATTTTAGTACCATGTCTAGCAACCCATAGCAGTCAGTAAAGTCTTTTAAACAGGTGGCCAGTAAATGCTGCTGGATGTTTGGTGGCTTAACTGGTACAAACTTTGTGGCTTTTATTACATTAAACCAGCATTACCTTAAGCCTGCGCCGATAACCCATTACAACCTAAAAGCTTTGATTGGCCAAAAGAAAAGTCAAGGTTTCAAGAAAATATTTGCTGATGTTGCCATATATGTTTTAATTTGGACAGAAACAAAGGCAACTCAATAAAAAATGCCAAAAAATAAAAACCAAAGGAAGCCTTGCAGACTTCAACATATTAAATATGATGTTAGGCCAACAAACTAAAGATTAAAACACCTCTAAAGTAATACCTGAAATGTGCTGTGCATTAGCATTTATTAATCTTACTAAAAATCCTTCCAATGCCACTTAGGGCAAACTGTGCCCATAAATCGCATTGTTTGCAAAGTCTCTGCTGACCTTGGAAAACCAATTAGAGCTAGAATGGTTTAGTCTTAGATCACTCTTGAAAGTGATAAATCATATGAACTCTGATGTCTGTAGTGTATGTGAAAAAATGATAGATATTTTAGAATTATACAAAAGAAAACAATCACTATTTTATAAGCCAGAATGTAAAAAAAATGTCCTTTAAACTTTGGATATAACTGCACAAAGATAGTTAGAGAAAAGAATGGCATGGCAGTTGCTGTAAAGGAAGTATATTTGAATTATGGGACAAAAGTGCTTTATTCAATGGCCATATATAAAACCTGTTCTGTCCTCCCTCTGTCCACAAAATAAGAATTTGCTTTGCAATTTAGAAAAATTAGTAACAGACAAAAAATCCGCCTAGGTACAACACCACCCTTTTGGCAATCAACACAGTTGTAAGTGGGTACTTACAGACCCAAAATTGAAAGGAGGTTGCATAACTTAGCAGAGACACCTTCACTTACACCTACCTACTTTCTATAATAATGTTGATGTCACATCTAATGTGTTTCCTTGAGTAAGTATAAGTTCTGCTGAAACACTTTAGAAGTGACACAATCTATTGGGACCAGAACTCGTGGTAGTGTAGGACCCTACATTGCGTTGTAAACAAGGCACTGTTTTTTGTCAATTTATATTAGGTTTTGAGCAAACAACATGCACTGGTCAGTTTATATCTATTTTTTTTATTTGTTGCAAGTGTAGTGGTTCAGAGAACTCTTTCCCCTGTTTTACTGTCTGTGACATCATCCAGCCTGATTACAGACTGGGGAGAAACCTGATTGGCTGGATGCCCCAGTGCACTGTTGGGAGAGAGAAGGTGTGCCTAGGTTTGGAACCAAAAATCAGGGGTGGGACCCAGCAGTTTATAAACGGTACCCCTGTTGTTTTGCCAGCTTTTGGAAGCGAGATCCAGAGTGAGTAGCCTGTACCAATTACTGTGCGTTCAGACTAAAGAGAGAAGTCTGCTGGGATGCTGGTGATTGCAAATTCCTCTGTGTAAATCTCTGTGTGTGTTCCATAGTGAGGACAGGTATTGCTCAAATGCCTGCTACGTGGGAGTGGCCACCTTTCCAAAAGGGAAGCTACTCTGGGGCAGGTAGCGCTACCTGGGGGGACTTAAGAGCTCTTGGGGAAGGGACTGAACTGGAAAAATATTTTCTGTCTATCCGGATCAAAGTTGGGACTGGGCACCTAAAGAAACTGTGCCAAGAGTGGATAGACTGCAAAGGTTCCTTAGGGCAGCATAATCAGTTACCCATAAAGTTGTTTTTATTCTATTAAAACTGTTAAATAAAGTTACCCTTGCTGCAAAGTGTGTGCTAATTATTTTTTTTCCTAGTGGAAACCCCCGAGGTGTGTTTCTCAGTGTCCACTAGGTGGAGGCACTGGTCTAAAATCCCAGTTCCCAGTACCTTTCACTATTGCAAAGAGAATTAAATCTCCTTCCTAATTGTAAGAATTTAAAGTATTGATAAGAAGTTTATAGGGACCCTGAGTAAAAATCAGTCACACCTTAAAGGAGAAGGAAAGGCTAATTCACTTGGGGGTGCCAAAATGTTAGGCACCCCCAAGTGACTTAAATTGCTTACCTTTTACCCCAGGCTGGTGCCCCTGTTAGGAGAGAACAGCACCAGCCCGGGGTAGCAGCAAGCCCTTTCCTCTTCCTGTTTCATGCGCACGCAGTAGAGTGAAAAGCCGAACTTAAACAAGAAAGTCGGCTTTTCACTCTACTGTGCATGCGCCAGCCCAGGGATTTCGCTGACAGAAGACATACGGAAGGAGGAAGCGTTGCTGCAGCTACTCCGGGCTGTTACAGTTTTCTCCTAACAGGGGCAACAGGTAAGCGATTAAAGTCACTTGGGGATGCCTAGCATTTTGGCACCCCCAAGTGACTTAGCCTTTCCTTCTCCTTTAAGCACGCAGAAGGGGGAATGTAATAAAAGGGGCTGCCGGATTTGGGGAATTTGTTTCTAACAGTAAATGCTACCTGCTGATTTGTTGGAATAGGCGACTAGACCTTTATTAAACTTTGCTCCCTAGCTTCTGAAACCTTCTGATTCATCAGACCTCTTCTGTGAATCATTTCCTTCCTCTATCGGAATACAGAATACATGGTCATTTTTATTAAGTATTTATTTGACACAAGTGATTTTCTATACCTTGTATATAAATTGCATTACCCTTTTTTGCATATATTTAGCTAGCCTAGTTTAGACAAGACAATTTATTACTGTATATATACAACAGTCTGTGAGTTATATTTTTACATGCATGTTTTGTTGGAAATAAATCTAAGTAAAGTGTTTTTAGGCTTTTTTGAGTATAAACTTCACAACATTCCATTTTTGCACACTAAACAGTGTTTCAGTATATTGATTTCTAGCTCTTATTTACTTACACAGCTGCAACATTGCACCAGCACAGGAAAAATTAGCAACCAGATAGCTGACTTGCTTTATGAAACCGCACTACATCACCGAGTTAGTAGCTGAGACCCAGTATATAATAAAATGGAACAGTTATGTAATGTTGTTTGTGTACTAGACATTCAAATCCATGCAGAGGGAGTCACATGTTAAAATATAAATTTAGCATATTGCTGAAAATCATGAAAAGGAATATAAAACAGCTCATTAAAAGAATCATAGTATCAAAGCTGCATTGGAAGGATTGTGGGGCAAATTAATTATTCTCATTATATAATTAAAATAATCTCCTGGAAACAAAAATAATGTTTTTATTTTGTAATTTGTAGCAACAAACTCCTCAGATACAAACTTCACTAAGCATAACTTAAAAGACAAGATCTTAGTGGGGTGGGATCATAATCTTATGCAAAATAAGAGGATGGGGGTATTAAAAATATGGCCACGGACTGGAAGCAGGTGCGGGTAGGATGGAAGCAGAAATGTCAATACGACTTCTTCCCAAATCTTATTACATTCGTCTGCATGTTGAACAGTGAACAAATGTGTACACCAGGCTAACAACATAAACATCCAAGCATAAGAAACACTGGAAAATGGCAAACTCTGGAATCATGGGGCAGAAAAGTGAAATTAAATCTCAACACAGTCTCCATTAATTCCTATGGAATTTTTGGAGGTGTATTTATCAATGAAAGTTGAGTAGAAGTTAGAGTTCACATTTGATTAAATACTCCTCTAAAATTTTTACTGTGGTGAGCTCTAATCCCACACTTTTATAAATCTGCCCCTAAGGTTGCCCCCCGCTGGTATTCAGATTCTATAGACCAGTGATCCCTAATTAGTGGTTCATGAGCAACATGTTGCTTCCCAAACCCCTTGGATGTTGCTCCCAGTTGAATCAAAGTAGGAGCTTATTTTTTAATTTCTATAGGCTGCCAGTCCACATAGGGGCTACCAAATAGCCAATTATTGCTCTTATTTGCACCCCCAGGAACTTTCTCCATGCTTGTGTTGCTCCCCAACACTTTTTCAATTTGAATGCAGCTCACAAGTAAAAAAGGTTGGGGATCCCTGCTATAGACCATGTAAAAGGTGGTAAATTTTGCCTCCCCCACTGTTAAAGTCTGCCATGCCCATTTACTGCTATGTACACCCAAATCCTAGCTGCCTTCAAAGTCATTTTACCCCAATTTTCAAAGTGACACTCCCAATCTGCCATAATCACAACCCTGTTTACGTTCACATTTTTTTTCAATGTGCCAATAACATTAGGAGACAATATTCCCACTACCTGAGTACCTTATAGGGCAATGCATGCTATGACACATAGTAAACATGCAGGAGAATTTAGTTCACTGGGGAATGATATTCTAAACACCATAATAAGTTTTTCATGGTAATTACATGAATAGTGCTTGCCAGAAAAGACTAATCTGATAACCAAAACAGATTGCATTGTGAATTAAAAGTTGCTGTCAATAACTCATGCCCCCTATATGATTGAAGTTTTTTAAAATACTGGAGAAATGTTGTCCCTTAATATTACAGGTATAGGACCCGTTATCCAGAATGCTCGGGACCAAGGGTATTCAAGATAAGGGTTTTTTCCGAAATTTGGGTCTCCATACCTTAAGTCTACTAAAAAAATCAATAAAACATTAATTAAACCAAAAAGGATTTGTTTTGCATCCAAAGAGATAATTTATATCTTAGTTGGGATCAATTACAAGCTACTGTTTTATTACTACAGAGAAAAAGGAAATCACTTTTAAAATTCTGAATTATTTGATTAAAATAGGGTCTATGGGAGACAGGCTTTCCGTAATTCAGGGGGTTTCTGGATAACGGATCCCATACCTGTACTGACATAAGACTATTCTATGCTGCGTACAGTATGTCACCTGTAACTCTAAACCTGAATTCTATCTATCTCTGTAGGAACTGTCAGAGTTATAATTAGAAACTTCAAAAGATATTATTCCTTGTGAGTGAAGGTTGTTTTTCATTACACACATTTTCCTTTCAGCACCATTTTAGATATTAGTATCTGCTATATCAACAGTGTGCATGAATCTGTGTGCTCTCAATACAACTTAATAGTATAAGCATCTTATACCTGTAATTCTTTGTGCTACTGGGATTTTGTACTATCGACCTGTTGTTGAAAATGACTATAATTAGCAGATTTATTGAAAAACGTTTATTGTGATTTGCTTTGTTCATACAAGTCCCTGCTTTTATCAACCTGAAACATTAGGGAATACACCGCAATTTCACTGCTGCTGTCAATGGGTGGGATATTTAATGAATGTAAATGTATCTTTTTTTTATCTTGCATACTTTACTACCATTAACAGGAAAAGGTACATCTTAGCCTTTTTTATTTGGTGCAATTAATAACCCACAGAGTACCGGAGAAAAGCAAGCAAAAAAGTTATAGCTGTCATAAGGACATTAAAGCTTTTTCAGCTTTCCTCCAGACACTGTCACCTCTGTTGCTCAAGGGAATGATCATTAGCATAAATGTGACGATTAATAAGCTTGCTATGTGCATAGACATTCATCTGTGTCAGTATCCTGTTCTAAACACAATTCTCCAAGCACATTTTTTTTTTTAAATCAAGGCTCAAACCAGAGTCTGCTGGTTTTTGAATATAGTAATTATGATGACTATATAATATATTTTTTTTGTTTTCATGTGATTTTATATTTATTAGGCTTCCCACTAGAAAGAAAAATGGATCATGTGTATTTTCTGCAGGGGTCAAGATATATGTGCAGTGTCCTGCTGTGATCGTATATGACTTAGCTCTACTGTGTGACATTCAATATACTTAGGAGTCACACACATTTGATAACTGCTACCCCTAAGGCTGCAAACACTAGTACAAATATATATGATTTTACCTAAATTGTTTTGTTAGAAAAAGCTGCACACATACAAACAAATATTGTTGATGTTTTTTAATTTTTTTTCCCTACAGTTTTTATGCTTTAACTAGATGCCAACCAAAAAAATGGAAATACCTTAAAACAGAATATTTGTAAGAAACAGAAAAAAATCTATGGTAAAATGTGTATTTATAGGTTTAAAACATATAATAAAATAAACAAAGCAAAGTGTTACAAAGGAGTGCTACAACTACAGTAGAACCCCAAGTTTACATCTTCGTGGAATGTTTGGTGTCTTGGAAAAATGTAAAGTTGGGGGTTCTAATGTATTTACTAATTATTTAACATTATTTTTTTTTCTGAAAGACAGTAGCTTCTTTCTCTCTTTCTTTCATTGTCATTTTGTTAGCAGTACTATCTCATATGACAACAATTCTCAGTGGTATTTTATAAAAAAGCATATAGGGAACGATCTACTGTAGACTGAAAAGCAGGTTTCCATAGCAACCAGTAATAAACATTAATCAGTCTTCAACAGATAGAATAATGAAAGCAAATGCTTTGTTGCACACATAAGTTTCAAAGCTACAAGAACAAAAGCTTGGTACTATGCATTATTCAGTCTGTTGTCATGTCCAGAAAAAGTAGACACAGAGCCCACCAATGCTTCATGATCCAACACATATTAATAGAGAGCTACATAGTTAATATGGTTGGAAAACAGACTCTAGTCCATCAGGTTCAACTCCTCCAAATGATCCTAGTGCATATATAAATACAAATATATATATATATTTTCAGACCTATCAAAAAACTCACTGTAACCTTGGATATTACTCTTGTCCAAGAAATCATCCAAGCCAAGCTCTTACAGTCATTAATAAGATCTGCCGACACAACATCCCCCACCTCACTGCACTTACCATGAAGATTCGTATGTGCTGCTTTTAATAAAAGTTCTATTCCTCAAGTCTAAAGTCTCTTTTTGTGGTTTTTCTGTTTGAAAAAAATATCCCCTGCTGACTCTCTAAAATGTCCTCATGTGTACTTGTAAAGAGTTATTGTGTGCCCTAATAAACATCATTTCCCCAGAGAAAACAACTCCAACTTCTTTCCTGGTAGCAGGAGCAATTAATGTTTGAGAAAAATAAAGTGGATTCATAGAAACAAACATCCATTTAAATTTTTCAAGTTTAAAGGAAAAAGAAAGTCAAAGTCAATTAGGGGTGCCAAAATGTTAGGCACTCCCAAGTGACTTTAACCGCCTACCTTTTACCCCAGGCTGGTGCCCCTGTTAGGAGAAAACAGCACCAGCCCGGGGTAGCTGCCTGCGCTTTCTCCTTTGCGATTCGATGCGCGCGCATGCGCAGTAGAGTGAAAAGCCGAACTTAAACATTAAAGTTGGCTTTTTCGCTCTACTGTGCATGCCCGGCCACCGGCAGTTTAGAAAACTTGGCACCCCCAAGTGACTTTGCCTTTCCTTCTCCTTTAAACGATATTTTAGGCTCGATAAATTCGTAATTTTAAATGTAAACTCGACATTTTTGTACGATTAATAACAGCATTATGATGACATTTTATAAATATGACAATGATCGAGTTTAATTCAAATTTATACCACGTTCAGTTTATGCGACTTTGAAGGCCAGAAAAAAAAAATCAAATTTTAGTAAATCAGCCCCTTAATGTATATCTAGAATTTATGTTATTTTCACCTTGCATTTGTTAACATTGAACCACATTTGCCTGTTTCTTTCCCCAGTTCTCCAATGTAATCAAATTTATATGTAAAGTGGCAGCATCCTGCATGGAACTTATATCTTTGCACAATTTATTATCAGCACAAATAGTACTTACAGCACCAACCACAAGGTCATTAATAAACATGTTAAAAAGCAAAGGACCAAGCACAGACCACAGTTGTACTACAATAACAACAATGGTCCAAATAGAAATTGTTCCATTTACTCTTTGTAATCTACTGTATGCTTCAGCTAGTTCGCTATCCAAGTACAAATATGTTCCAGGCCAAGAATAATCAGTAATCTTCTGTGTGGTTGTGTATGATACTTTAGAAAAATATAAGTAGATAATATCCATTGCCACTACAATATCTAGGTTTCAGCTAATCTTTTCATTTTCATTATCTATTACTTCTTGCTACAAAGCCTACAACTGTTGTGAAACTAACAGACCTTTAATTTTTAAGCTGAGAACAGGCTCTTTTTGAATAATGATACCACAGTAGCAATTACCAATCCCTTCACACTATGCCAGGCATAAAAAAAGGACCTGGGAAATTATATAAAGTGGTTTGGTAATGACAGAGCTAATGCTAGTGCCTCACGGGGCTGATTCTCTGCCTTTCTTGTGACTGCAGCTGCAACCATTGCATTAGCCAGGTCACAGGCACACGAAGAAAGCATTGTTGCCGAAATACCTCCAAATACCAGTCAACTAATTATAGTGCAAATATAGCTGCAAATATAACAGCAGTCTAATAAGCCCAAGTACATGATATTCTATGATATAGTTCTAAAACTACTGCATTCTATATAGGTTATCTGTTATCCACTATACTACCCCCACTTGAATAGCCGACTTTTTCAAGGCTAATATCAGATGAGGTCCAAGTGTGCATATTTAGGCCCAAACCACCTTTTCCAGCAGTGACAGGTGGTTACCATTATATCTCTGGACATCAATTTAAAATTATATGACATTCTGAAGCAAACAGACACGTCTACCAGTGCAATGTAAATAGTGTAAAAATATTTAATATAAAATTCTTACAATCTGTCATATTTTGGTGTTAACGACCTTTAAGGTGGCCATACACGCACCGATATTATCGTACGAAACCTCGTTTCGTACGATAATCGGTGCGTGTATGGCATGTCAGCGAGCCGACCGATATCGCAGGAAGCTGCTGAAATCGGTCGGCTCGCCGATCGGCCAAGTTAGAAAATTTTGATCGGGCGCCATAGAAGGCGCCTGACCAAAATTCTCCCTTCAGAGCTGAATCGGCAGAAGGAGGTAGAAATCCTATTGTTTCTACCTCCTTACCTGCCGATTCAGCCCTGAATGGTGTGTGGCGGATCTGACGATGTTTCGTGCGACCGACAGTCGTACGAAACATCGTGAGATCGCCACGTGTATGGCCAGCTTTAATAGTTTACAGGATCATGTTTGTTACTACATTGTTCTCTATTGACATATCTAGGTTGATATGTGCTCCAGGCTTGCTGCTTCTCTATAGAGTGTACCTAAAGGGCAATGCAATCTCCAGTTGGTCTGCACTAAAATGGCTACTGCCTCAATATTTTATCTTATAAGGGTGAGACATTTTCAAGATTTTCTTTTGAATATATAAGCTTGTTTTTCAATTTGTATGGTTATTACTGTAAAAATATAATGCTTAAATACAGCATTATCCATAAATTCTTCTTTGAACAAATAGCATTTTGACTGTACATGCACCATAAGAAAGAAAATAAATAGGGAGGCCCAGTGTAAAAGTATTTTCATACTCTATTGCCTTCCTGACTTTTTTTTATTCTGATTTGGTTATTAGTTCAAACATTGACATTAAAAACACAGGATTTAGTGACCTTTCCGATTTCAGTGTATGAAACTAGACCGACACCCAGAGAATATGCTTTAAATTCTATTCAGACACATTCATATGTCTTTTTTTTATAAGACTACAATTATAACATATATATACATACATATATACATATACATATATATATTATAATAATAACTTGTAATGCATTTTTGTTCTAACTATTAAAACACATTTTTCTTTCACCTTCTGAAACAGTTCTATTCAAGAAAAAATCATTCTCATATAGAGTATGGCGTGTGTGTCACAAGGGGCATGTCACTTCTAAGAAATAACAAAAATTTACACCTCTGGCAAGTTACAAAGGCAGTTTGCACTAGACTACTGGTTGTTATATTCGCTTTGCACTAAATCATATATTTTCAGTTTCTCTTCTTTTCTGTATCTTGGTCTTACATGCCATTCCTGCTAATTAACAGAATTAACATTTCCAGACTATTGTAAAGTTACATTGCTTGGTTTAAATACAGGGATGGAGGGTGTTAGGAATGTGTTGGGTAGAACTAGATTCCACACAATAAGATAATGGTTTAAATTTAATAAAAGGCAATGATGTTCATGGAGCAGAGAACAGCAGATATATACAACATGAACGTACAGGGCTATCCCATTCAGGGATGTTGTCACCATTAGAAAGAGAAATCCAACAGTAACAACTCAGCACAAGTTTTATATATATATATATATATATATATATATATATATTTACATATATAACATTATTTTTATTATATTTTTTTCATCTTGCTTCAGAAGTAGACACAGCAAAGTTGTAAAAATCATTACATTTTCTTATTTTTGGGGGATGCACCAAATTTTAATGCAGCATATTACCCATTGGTTTTTTTAGGGTTCTTCTATATCAGACTACTACCTACTACAAGTATCTGCTATAGCTGCTATCGCTTTTCAGAAGGGTCTGCCTACAATAAATGTACTTTTGTAAGGGCTGGATTGTGCATCTTGAGCTTGCCTGAAGATTTATTTGCTAAACTGTATAGGAATGAACATACTGCCACTAGCTTGCACTCCAGAATGAATCTATAATGTGAGCATAAAATCCCTCAGTGGATCTGCTGTCATTACTAATTTGGATGTGGTTATTTATGTAAGCATACTGAAAGCCTGATATTTCCCTATCCCACTGCTAGAGGAAGTCCTATGAAAATGAATATTGTTTAATACCAAGCACTACAGTCTCCCATAATGGTTTTCCCTACTGACAAATGACAATGCAGCATTTCCAGTGCATCAAGGATTCATCTGAGCACTATCTAGCTTTTTAAAGCAAAGAATAAGCTTCAAGCACTTAGCCAGTAAACCTACTCAAAAGCTGTCTGTGGATAGTAGTGCTGGACATGTTCTTCTAGCCCATGCTGTGCACTAAAAGCTTTGTTAGGCAGCAAGCAAAAGACAAATAAAAAGGCCTGTATAAGTGCTCATTTCAGTGCATTTGCTGCATCAGAAACATTGAACCCTTTGTAAGTAGAGTGAAGCAAATTCTCTACCTGACTGAGACCTGAAAGAGTTTTCCATTCACATATAAGTGAAACGAGAGGAGGAGGGATTGAAGAGAGGATGAAGAGTTAAACAATTGCTAAGAAATGAGCCAGTGTGTGGGAGTATGTGGCAGCTACAGTATTCCTTATTAGCAGAGAATAAAGAAAGAGGATTGTAATGCTTGGCTTACATTTCATGTAGCTACTGTATTCATTTGTGTGTTCTCATGTGTCATCTCACACTGTGTTAAGGAATGTAGATTTTTGGTCTGTGTTGCTGCAGTGTGTAAATTAGCTCTTGACAAATTGCTTAATCCTGGTAACAAGCTATACACAGGTACTGTATAGATCAGTAGATATATGGCTAAAATGAACTAGTAAAAGGTGCTGCAGAGCTACCTATAGCTATTTTAAGCCTCTTTTTCTCCTTATCAGGGACCCACAAGGAGGTGGTTATTATGCAGATTGTTGAAGGTATATGGTATATATGCATTTCAATATAATGAGAATCAGAAAGAGTGCTATACTGTGTAAATTTTTGTGTAGCCATGGGGGCTGCCACTCAACTTGAAGAAGGCAGAAAGGCACAGATTACATAGACAGTGGATAAGCTCTAAAACACTGAAAGGTAAAAATAGGGTCAAGTGTCATTCATTGCTCTTTACAGAAGCATATAATAGCACATTCCTTGCCATGAAATAGTTTATTTGTAGATGGACGATCATCAGATACAGATATAATAGATTTACATGCAATTACCTCTTATCAGGGTTGAGATATATTGATACTTACTAGATTAATTTATTCCAAGACATGTAAAAAAGTAAATCAATGTACCTGTCTTAAAACAAGGGATAAAATACCTTTTAAAAAGGCTAATAACACCGAGCAGTAATATGTCTTAAAACATGGCATAATTTATAGAAACCATATTCTTTTTATTTAATAGTAACTGTAGTTTGATTTTTCAGAGCGCCTGAGGACAGTATATGAATATGGATTTCTAACATAGCCTGCGTGAGTGTGAGACTTTGTTTAGGTAACAGATAAAATAGAAATAAAACAACATTTTTTTTCAAGAATAAACCAAAGTGTATGTTGTAGAAATTATTGGTATGATAATTGAAATATATGGCATGCTTTTTAGGTGTTACTGGCCTTTACGTTTACTCCTGAGAAGATACAACAACATCATCCTTTATGCCTAGTTCCCACACTTCTTTTTTTATAACTGATTGTCCCCAATTGCCCAAGGGTGAAGTTTTATCTAACCTGCTGTTAAAACGTCACCTTAGTGACCAACATCACCTACATTGCCAGCATTACCTTCTGTTGGCTTAGTAAAGCTTCTTATCGTGGTAATTCAGGCTGAAATACCCACATCACTACATGAATTAGGCACAAGGACTGCATATGCTTTTTTGTAGTGTATATGCAATTAAAATGCAATTAGAATTCAAATTTACATGCATTTTAAATGGGATACTAAGAAATCCTGTAGGGATATGTTGCTTTTTTTGCTATCTAGTTCTTTAGAAGAAAATGAATTTGACATTTAAAAGCCAGAAAGTTCCAGCAATACAACTAAATTTGTGCTAATTTGCATAATATAAAAAAACAAATAAAAATAGTCTAAAAGATGAAAAGAGAATGTATAATAAGCATACTTATCAGCTGTTAGTACATACTGAGGTATCTCAATATGTGGTATCTCAATCTCATTACAAATTATAAACAGAACATACTGTATGTAAATATTGCATCTGACAATTGGTCTGAGCATGTAAAGTGTGTCATATTGCATGCTGTAGATGTGGGTTATTCCTAAAAAATAGGTAATAGACCAGCACTCTGATATGGCAAAATAAGTAATTTGTCCTTTCAGACCTTCCACCAGCTCAAACACAGTGAAGCTTCCAACAAAGTGTAACACAGTGACGTTTCCATTACTTGTTAGTAGTCGCCCATACTGTACTTCCCACACTGATTGGTTACTGACTGCTAACAGCTTAGAGAGCTGTAAAGAAGGAAGTAGTGTTCTGGGCATTATGTTAGATATCTGCCACTCCAGCCTTTATAGATTACAATTTTGCCTAACTATATTGAAAACATTTTTTATTTTGCGCTCCAGCTATTTGGTTGCTAAGGTACAAATTGCCTTAACAACCAGACACTAATTTAAATGGGGGATAGAATACAAATATTAGAGGACTTTAATATAAAAATGTGTAATAAATAGTAGAAATGACAATAAAATTGTAGCCTTATAGAACATTTGTTTTTTAGATGTTGGGGTCAGTGACTCCCATTTGAAAGCTGCAGAGAGTCAGGAGAATAAATCAAATAATTCAAAAACTATAAACAAAATGAAACAATGAAGATGAATTGACATACTAAGGGGGTTATGTAATAAAAGGCACTAAGTTTGCCCAAGAGCAGTAACCCATAGCAACCAATGGGCAGGTAGAATTTACTGGTCACCTGTTTAAAAGCAAACATCTTATTGGTTGCTATTGATTACTGCTACTAGGCAAACATTGTTTGCTGGGGGACTTTATTTTAATTGCATCACAGACATTAAAGTCATTAGACAGTGTAGGACTCACGTACAATGAGGGGCCTTGACGTGGCACGTGAGCTTACATATTTTGGCCAAAGTGTGGTACTAACACCTCATTTTTTGTAAAAATTATTTTTAAAGGCAAACTAAGCGCTGGCAAACTTTCTTTCTCTTTGTGTATAATTAATGTCTTTTTATCGTTTATAGCAGCTGGTCAACTCCAGATTGTGGGTTAGACCGAGCGCTGGCACAATAGTGTGTTTCTAGCAGCTGGTCAACACTACAGAATGGGTTAGACCGAGCGCTGGCGATTTCTTTCTGTGTTTTGTAGGCAAACCTAGTGCCTTTTATTACATATGGGAGTAAAATTTAACCACCCCTTTAATGCATGTTGCTATTGTTTCAGAAGCCCTCCCCGGCATATTCATCACACACAAGGAACACAATATTCAATCTGGCTTTATTTATGTAGGTTTGGTTATCAATTCTATATACAGTTTCAACAATATCTTCATTACTGCAGTTATTCCTTCATTTAAAATTAAGCATAGATCTTGTGAATAATGGCTCTTGCCTAATTTGCATATGAAAACAATGTTATCATAAGATTGATGCACACTAGTGCTCATTGTGTAGCATGTTTTGATCCACTGTACAAATAAATAATTAAAATATAGAATGAATGTTGGAATGAATAATAGAAAATGTGTATTTTACATTAATGTTAATGCTTTTTATACAGTGTAAGAGATACTTATGGTTTCATATAAATAACACTTAGGTACACGAAATGCAAAATTTCTACAGTGAACAAAGCAAACATGTTTAGTATGTATAGGAATACCAGGTTTTAGAAATAAGTCCTTTGTTAATTGAGCACTCTTAAATGTATATTACATTATATGGAATATTCTATACCTTGGGTTTGATTATAAATTTATATAGAAGCTTTTTGAACATATCATTGTTCCATAGTGCACTTTCGTTCTTGTCATTGTGCTTTGGCATTTAGTTATGTCTACAGCTATGGCCAGCTTTATTCTTATTTGGCTAAAAGAAAATGCAGTATTTTATTCTCCGCACTCCTGATATTTAGAACAATTAGGGGCATATTTATTACAGTGTGTAAGCCATCATCACCAATGATGTTGCCCAAAGCAATCAATTAGCAATTAGAATTGAACGGTCACCTACAAGTTAGAAAACAAAAGCATAGATCTGATGTTATGGGCAAGATCACCAGTAATGTTGGCTTACACACTATAAATATGCCCCTTAGTATCACTGCCATATATCGTGTACCTGCCAGCTACTTATTATTCTACATGAATGTATGTCACCGCTTAATATCATACATTAGTACCAGCACTACAGGAATTAGTAATAATGCACACAAGTCTATTCAGATACAGGTATGGGATATATTATTGTTAATTTGGAGCACCATTCCTTTTGGTTATTTTATAAAACAATTTAACATTAAAAAAACCAACATTATTCTTTTTACACTGACATGGATTTATGCAGCTTACACCATGGTATTGTTTTAAAACAGAGAAAAAGGAAAACCAGTGAAAAAATATGAAATGTTTCCTTAAATTAGAATTCATGGAAATGGCCTTCTTGTACCTTTCTGGATAATAATTAGTTATATAGAAAGCACTCCAAAGTAACGAAAAGGTAGCAAGTGACAATAAACATACACAAGTATATGGTATCAATTAAATTAACTTAAATATCACAAAAACTAGAAAATATGATATGTTCCTAAAAGTCCATACTTTCTAGTTAGCCAGGCACATCCCAAATGTCAGCTTAGAGAAGTATTTTTATTTACAAAAAAAGGATGGAAAAGGTGCATTTCCATGTGCCAAGAACCCCTTCCAGCTGCACCTGTGCTGCTAGTAATCAGTGGTGTATTTGTACAAATTCAAATCTTTGGTCCCTGTTGAGCTAAAGGCTGATTCGAGATATGATTTTATGGTTGCTAGTAAAACTTTGCATATATGCCAATGCATTAAAACTGTATGCATAAGAACCATTTACAGCCAACCTGGGATGTTCCTTAAATGTAAAGAACTAACAGCAGGTTTATCTTTTTGCAATTCCTTCCAAAATAATAAATCAAGCAATATGATGGTGCTGTTGCTTAAAGTTATACCTTCTATCTACAGCCATTGTAGCAGGTAATCATTATGTTGTGGTTGACAATGGACAATGCCACCTGCTGCCACAGCTTCATTGACTCCTCTGATGTCAATAAAAAACAAAAAATAGGGCCTCTTTACAATAGATGACAATCTTAAAGAGATTAGTGTTTGGAGAGATGATGAGAAGTCAATTCATCATTACACTGATAGTTTTCATTGAGAAGTAATGATGGTTTTTCCCTGAGTAACGGTTTGGATGGGTAGTAGTTTTGCAGTGCTGCTACTCAGCAGCAGTGAGTATTACAACCACATTGAACTGAGCCATGTTTGACGGCTCAAAGCAATTGAACACATTTTTACTTGATAAACGTCAAACTCCTGAAATTGTTCCCGAAAGCAAAGTTTTGATAAACAGACAAAATATTAATCTCAAAAGTCTTCAAGATTCCCCAGTACAATATCTTGAATGCTGAAAAGTTTTAAAATAGTGCAATTTGAGTAAAGCAGAGAATTGCACTTATAGGTCTCATCTTGGGACGTGTTTGGTAGATATAAATGAGAGATGAGGGCTGCAAGGAATCAAAGCCAGGTAAAATGAGGATGTGATTTAAATTCTAAATATTCCTCAGATGGAAGCAGCATGATTTATAGACTGCTGGTATACAGTGAATAAGGATGCTCTTGACGAATTTCTCACAGTATGGGAGACCTTGGGTATTGATTTGGCAGCAGAGGGGTGTAATAGAATAGGTGTCATTCTTCTTCTGAGTTGGTGACATAAAAAAGTAGTGTTGGGAAGAGCTTAATATGTTTATGCCTGCATAGAAGAAGATGCATCATTTTGTACTTTCTTACCGATGACTGCAGTGCAGATGCCAGCACCAAGATCTGCTTAATATCTGCTCTATACCTTAATACTGTGTATAGGCCTCCATCCCCAGAGTCTAACTGTAAAATGATGCATTAAAGACACAGTTTTATAATAGTTTATCTGTGTGAAATACAATATGTATTCAAATACATTTTAATGCTTACATTTGTTACAATGCTTACAGTAAAATTGCACACCCTCTATTTTGTACATGTTATTTATGTGAAAGGTCCAATGACTGGTTTGGGCATCTGACAATTGTTTTAGGTTTAATTTTACTTCACTTTTTTATTTTAGGAAAGACATGGATGTCATGAAGTAAGTTTTATTCAAATCACAAAGTGTTTTGTTCCTTGTTTGCTGACCCCAAATAATGCTGAATGTCATCAGAATTCAGCACTCCAGATGTTACAACGTATCTTTCTCACATAAATGCATTGTTTTTTCTATAGATATCAGTTCCCAGCATCATTTCTATATCCAGTTTGTATGGATTTTTAGCACATATACCATACTTTAAAGGTCAAGAACAATTTGTAGGATCAATGACCCCTATTACTCTTTTATCTAGAATTCCTAAGAGTGGGTATGTGTTACTCAATTCCAAAAGAAGAATTCTTCCAGGTAATAGAACAGAAAGAAAATGTATTTTAATTAACAGTGACATACTTGCAACATGGTTGTTGTTCATTTTAATAAATTAATCATAAACACCATAATTGTGCTTTCATCTTCTTGTATTGTCCTGTGAATACACTATTTAAGGGTGTAAAAAAATATTCATTTTTCATTTAGCAAGCCCATTATTCCAAGATCTATAACAAACAATGATACAAAGATGCTAATACATTGACTTAATTGCTGTACAGTTGCTTGCAGAAAACCTTGAGATACCCTACTGCTAAACTACTAGTTACTAAATGATGTTTTAATTAATAACTGCCTTTCCTACTGTATGATGAGTGCTTAAATGCAAAAGATATTCATTATTTGTTTTTTATTTTTTTTGTCTTTTGTCACTGATCCACTAGAGGGAGGCAATGCAGTTGTACAACTATATCCTCTATATAATTGAACTGGACTGACAGATATGATTGTGAATATTCAAATAAACCGTTATTGTTTTCCCGGTTGTATATGAATAGTAACACAAGTGGAGTAAAGATGGATTTGTGTACTGCAGTTTCTATGTGTTAGTGGCATTCCACTTATACAAGGTATTGAACTGGCAAACTGTTTATTAATCTTTTGCACTTGTGGACATAACATTGGCCCCATTTTACAAAGCCCTGTGATTTGGTGGATGGCAGCCATAAAAATCTGTACAATGTTAGTGCTAAATATATTCGGTAAAAACAGTAATTTACCTACAATGTTTTTTTATGTTATTTAAAAAGAAATATTTGTATGTGTGCATTGTTGCATGTGTGTGCGTTTGAGGGCTAATATTTATAATATAACAGTATCCATTCATCTCTCTGCAATGTCTATATTATTGATTATATGTAGGCCTAGTTTTATGGCAAGGCGTAGGAAAATTAAACTTGGAAGGGTGTTTCTGCCATGGTTTTATGTAAATAAACTGTGTTTTCCTCAGAGGCAACAAAAAGCCTCCCACAAGGAAAATTATTAGTGATTAGCCCCACCCCAATGGGTCAGCATTTGTAGGATGGGGGAGGCCAGGTCTGCCAGCTCAGACAGATGTTTAGCTTGCAACTTCCCTGTCAGTTGGGGCCTTAGTCTCATCAAAATCCCCATGGCCAGATAATTAGTTTAGCAAAATTGCAAGTTATAATTCTAACCAACTGCTCATTATACATTGCTGTTGAATGTTCAGTGGTTTTAAAGTTCTTTGAAATATTACTGGTATAGAAAACAGTTTATCATCTCTAGCTGTTTATATTCTTTACACTACTGGTTCAGATTCCTGAAACAATGTTGCAGAAGCCAGCTGGTAAGCAAACCTGGAGAGGAACTGACTTCTGCTACAATATCTTAAGAAACTGATAAACATATATTGTTTCCAGTCATTAATGAACCTCTACTTTTGTTTTCAGAATGCCCTCTGAATATTTCCTAATTCTATAACACTCCTGTCAGACTTTACACTATCTTAGCTGACAGTGTCCCTTTTACAGCTGCAGAGCTGTCTCAGGATATACAGTACTGTACCATATGTTACTAGACCTATTACTTACACTTATCTCCTTGCTGATTATTCTAACGACTGCTCTAGACTGATCAAAACTAATGGCTAATTGGTTGCCCTGAGTTACATCATTGTTGCAAATCATAAAGAATGCGCCATGCTTGGAAACCAATGGCAGAGGCATCCATACATTTAAACATCAACTTTGCTTATTTCTAGTGATGAGCAAATCTGTCCTGTTTCGCTTTGCAGAAATATTTGTGAAACTGCATAAAAATTTGTGAAACAGCAAATATTTGCGAAATGCAGCTACCGCAACTGCAGTTTTTCCTCACTCGCCAAATTTTTGTTGCGCCAAATTTTCTGCCAGTTTTGCAAAAAAAAATGGCCAATGGCGAAATGTGGAATTTTGCAGCGAATCCATGCCTGGTGAAAAATTTGCTCATTACTATTTATTTTGTGTATTTCAGTGCAAATGGCTGCAGAAAATATTTCCGGCAAATGTTGGTTTGAACCTATTTACTGCTGAATGCAGTAATATAACAATATAATAGTATAAAAAGTGAATATTTTATGTGCATTCATACAGTGATTTAAGTAGATGTTACTGGGCCAAACAGCAAATTCAATTTCGGGCTGCAAAAATTGGTAAGTTGACCTGTTGTACCAATATATATTTATATTGCTTTTTATTTAGGGTGCGACTGGGCCCTCTACACTCCTGGGCCCCCCTGTGACCACTGAGTCGGCTTCCTCTATATTATGCCTCTGCATTCATAATCTAATTGTTGTACAAAAATGTATGTGACTGTCTACCTAAATTATTATAATCCTTCTGCAGCAAATACTATACACTGGCATTACATTTGAATGTAAAGTTCTGTTGCTCTTATTTGTCACTGTTTTATGTAAGGAAAACTAAAGTTGCATGTTTTCTCTTTTATCCTCTCTTGAGTTTGGCATTCAGTCTGCATAATGCATTTCAGTCTAGCACTGCTTGAACTTAATTCATTACAAAAGAGACCAGCTGGTTTACTACTTTACTTAAATAACTTAACAACACATGACGTCCTTACACAAAGTCCCCCATTCATTCTAGAAAAATAAACTTACTTTATGCCACCATATATACAGGTACCCACATATTTAAAAATCAAAAGGCAAAAGGGAAAATGTGCTGCTTTATATAAATAACTCTTGCTTATTCCAGAATGCTAGCCTATTCAGTTTAAAAACTTAATTGCTAATAAGGTCAAACAGTAAGGATTCTGTTTGGATTCACTAGTTTATATTTTACTTGTCTGCAAGTGCAGTTGCAGTCCCTTCACTGTCCCCACAGTGAGTTGCACCATTTTCATTATATTAATTTCATTAAAATGAATTCCTTGTACTTCTGTATGGTTGTGCTTGGAACTTCCTGCCTTCTGTCCTACTGACGCAGGAGAAACGCAGAGCTAAACCCACCTCCAGACCGGAGAGTAGTGCCAGGGCTCTCTCAGTTTTGTGACTGCAATGATGCTGTAATTCTGGGGAAAAAAGACTGCATTGTGGGAAATAAGCATGCCTATTGCACTTGCAAATATACATTTGCCCCCTTTATTTATTTTTTTTAACGTCATAACCTTTACTGCACATTATACAGTTGCAGAAAAAACTATTTTTTCTGCCAGTGTTACAGTCATTTGAAATAATTTTTACATCAAAAAGTGTGTGAATGTAAGGTGTAATAAACATCCAACACTGTATAAAGAAATACAAAGGTATTACAAACAAAGCAATAACCCCCCTCCCATTTACAGGTGTGCAATTCTAATAATTCCCTTATTGGGTTTCTCAAATTTTTTTGGAGGCTGCTTTTTTGCTAAAAAGGTATTGCATATGAGGTAGGTATATTTAGTTTCTTTCCAGAGTAGAGACTCTTGCATATAGTGATTAGTTGAGGTTTGCTAAATTGGGAGTTATCACAAGCACCAAGTATAGCCAGTCCTGGGCTGTGATATAGGCAAGTCACTGCTGAGATTGTAGTGAAACCCCATGCCAATAAAGTTGGAGACTGTTGAAGTCCAACATAAAATGCATAAAAGTACCTGGGGCAAAGTCACATTTACCACATTTATATCTTAGTGTCTAAAAGGCCAGTGTTGACCTTGTCATATATACAGACCGTTAATATTCATAGAGCTTAAATATCAGGTGTTGGTTATACTGCAATTCCAACATCCCACAAAAAAGTGTTTTTTCTTTCCTTAAGGGATTTGCTTGGAAGGCATGCTGTACCTGCATATATACGAGCTAGTCAGGGATCCCAAACTCCTGCATGAGAGTCCCTTCACCTATAAGGTGAAGTACCAGATTTAGACCTTCATGGCCCCATCCTGTTCTCCACCACTATGTACAAATTCAAAATATCAGATTATCCCAAACAGGCTTATCTAGGTGTTGGGCCTCGAAGCTGCATAATGCTTGTAAACACAACCAGATTTTACAACCCAATTGTCCCTTTTGTATTCCTAATAAGTCATTAATATTTACCTATGAATGATACAGCCTGAGTGTCTTTGATAGGGTTGCCACCTCTCCTGCCAGGAACTGTGGGCAGGGAGGCGGGGTGTGATGTCATGGGAGCGGGATGCACCATCCCAGGAGGCGGGGCTATGACTGGCCAATCGCCAAGTTTATCTTAGAGAATCCCACTGAATTGGAAAAACTATTCAGGTACTTTTGGCATGGACACCCCTATTGAAAACCGGGCTGTCTGGGTCAAAACTGGATAGGTGGCAACCTTAGTCTTAAATCACAGAGGGACAGTGCTCACAAGCCAGAGTTCACAAGCTTTTAAGCAGTCTTTCAAACTACACTACTACACAACTATGGAATACAGGGCTAAAGAAAGCCCCACTGTTTAGCCCACTATTATGCAGAATCAGCACTTTATATAGATAAAGAAACAGTCACACATGCAGATGGTAACAAAACATGTCATACCATTACTAAAAATGATGATGACTTCATTGCTCTGTATCATATAAATAGCATGGAACCATCTACAGCTAAACACAGAGATCCTTTACATATGTATGTGCCATTGATAATGTTTTTGGTTTTAGTTTATTATGTGGTTAGTTTCACACATGTGACTTGGAGGACCAGGGTACACAAGTTATCAGCTATCCAGATTGCGAACTGTCACAGCTATTGTCAGTCTGCGGCAGTAAGCGTTGCTGTTATAACATATTTTGTGGAATGGTTTAACCCTTAAAGTGGGTGACCATTGTGTGTGGATGGGATCTTGGAAAACCTTTAGTAAAGTGATAGTGATGGCTTGAGGTTAAAGGGGCAGCTCTCTTTAACAGATGGCTTGCTAGCCTAGTTTGTGGGTGTATACTCTGAGCCAGGACGTTGGGCGACTGGAGGATAGTGATATATGTTATGGAAGGGCAGACTGACAGGGGCTCTAGTTATGTACTGTTCAATACATGATTTTGTTATTAAACAATTTATATAAAGATATGCAGATCTGATTGAATTACATGTTAAAACTGTTATGCAATGGTTTTGTACTGTCTGTAATTCTTCAGTAAAGCTGTGGCCATTATCATCCAAATATATTGTCACACATTTTATTGAGTAGTTATGGCAGAATGAGGTTGTAGTGGGGGGTGCCGGGGTCACAAGTTATCCATGCTATCTATACAGGCTCAAATCTCAAGACATTTCCAATTTACCTGTTGTTTGGTTAATTTGTACATGTACATGAGTAAAATTCCATACACATGTACAGTAGTAACCCATAGCAAGCAATGAGTTATTAACTTTAAACAATCTAAATAAAATGAGTCTAGACGTCATCTAGAAGGAGTCTAGAAAAGGCAAGCAGCAAATAAACATATCAGAAATTATTAAGGGCAAAAACAAAAGTGCCAAAGCAATAAGGGAATGCAAAAGTGTGCCCTGTAGTGTTAATTTGGGGGACAAACTACACTCTGCACCCAGCGCCGGATTTCAAATCCGCCCCCATGAGCGCCCCCCGCCCCCCCGGCGCGCATGCGCAAACAAACCTTCCTTCCCCCCTGTGCCAAGCGCCCATGCGCGCCCATTTAAACTTTAAGTGGGGAGAAGTCCCAATTGCTCAAAATTACACAAATCCAGGGCCTGTCTGCACCTCAGCATACGCAAACAGCCCTCTCCTTCTGTTGTGCCTCTTGATGCAGGGCATGAAGAGAACCCTGGAGATACAGCCTGGTCAGGACTTGGTGGTAGGTTCAGGGCTCCCCTCAGTCAATAGGTGCAGCAGCGCTGCTGGAAAGGAAAGCAGGAAGGACTGAGCAGCAACAAGTGTAACTATATGGAAGTGCAAAGAGTGCATTTTGACACAATACCCCTAATAAATGAGGTTTAACATGCAACTTGGGGAAAGGAATGGGTGAGCAAATGCACTTGCGATCGTATATAAACCCTCTAAAGTCTACATAAAAAAACATAAGAACATATATTGCAAGTTACTGAACATACTAAATTAAAGATAGATAGACTTCATTTGGAGGTTACACACTTCTAGCACAAATATGTCCTGATACACTTTCACAAAAGTGGCTACAATTGCAACTCTTTCTTCACTCAGTTATTTTTTTGCAGAATTTAGGTGTGAATCCATGCCTGGTGAAAAAAATTGCTCAACACTAAACATAACATATTACTAATCAACTTCAAATGAGCTAATTAGACACAGAAATGCTATACAAGAAGATTGGGAAATGTACCATATTTGGCCATCCAGGTTCCCAGAATGCACTGAAAGCTGGTATGAGCTAAATATGGTTCTCTATATTAACACAGTAGGAAGAGAAGGTAGGTAGCCGGTAGAGATGTAATATGCACAATATTATTAGTATTAAGTCCTGTCTTGTCTTTGCTTAGATATATGGCCAAGATCAAATAAAATGTCTATGTAACGCTAATGTACTGTGTTATATTTGGTGTATCCAATGCCCTAGGGGCTGAATAACTGTTAAATAAATAATTTATCAGGCCACAACTTTCCCAAAGCATTTCATTTACGTTAAGCCAATAGGATTGTGGCATTGAATCTTATGGCTAGCTAAACATGGCTTTAAATAGAGCTTTTAATTACAGTGGCACCACCCCCTTTATTTATAGAGATACCATAGAACTATGTTACCAGTCTACTATTCTATAGGAATATTTATGTTACTGGACCCTGAAGTGAATTACCAAGGGTCACATGGAATTGACAATAACCTACACAGGAATCAAACTCAGGCCTCTTTGTCAGTCCACTGACTTTTAAGTCACACATTTACTCTTCAGGGGAAAATACTGACACTGCTATAAAAAGACAGTGTGTCATCAGGACCGATAGTCCTAGAAAGGATTCTAGTTTTATAAACCAGCGTGACCACTTGAACCTAAGGGCACAAGTAATGCAGAAAAAAATAGAGTAGGTACTTTTCTTATTGTGTTACTACTACTTAAATCCAAGTAGCCATATGTTCACACATATACTGTATTTTATTCTAGGTAATTGAAGGTGACAAAACAGCTTTTTAACAGAGAATAATCAATATTACACATTGCTTTTCTGTCATACGTTATGCTAAGGCGCCCAGTCCTTACCGTGCTGGTAGAAATTATTTAACATAAAGACATCATTTATCAAAGCATTTATATGACAAAATATTTTGCTATTTTGGAAATTTTGGTAAAAATACCATATTATCTTCAACAGTCCAATATTTCATTTTAACAAGCAAATTGTGGGAGAACCTCATAATATTAGTAAGCGTAAGCACAAAAAGTAGTTTGCTGTTGCTGCTGCATGGTGGATCAAAGGTGAGTGCAAATGCAAAATAGGAACCACACACCCTGCTTGACATAACAAAAAGGTGTTTTTCCCAACTTATATGGCCACAAAGAGTGCCATAGTAGGATCAGATAACATCAATGCTATGACACAGGTATTTAGGTGTAATTTCCTCTCCCATTAATAAACAGAGGGTGGGGGGTAACTTACTTAGGGGGTGGTAACATTTACAAGTGCATATCATATACAGTTTGTGTGAAGTTAAATCAATTTTAGAGTCTGTTACAAATAAAGCCTATAGCAGTTACCCACCAAAAAAATACAAAATACAAATTTCTGAACACTGTATCTAACTGTAGGAGAAAAGGTTTTATACATATACATTTACCAATATTGCAACATGCTATCCAGAGTCATTACCTTTACTTAGCTCTGACTGTGTCATAGGTAAAGCAAGTACAAAAAAGGTGGGGGAAACCTTGCATTTTCTGCTTGCATTTGACCAGAAATAACTAAATGACAGAAACCTTTGGTGGCTACACTGGTTGGCCTTGCAACATTATTGGGCATGTTTATCAATTTGCGGGTTTGTAAATTCAAGTTTGTTATTTGAAATCGAATAAACTTGCATAACAAATGTTTATTTATTAATAAGGGAAACTCGATCAAATAAAAAAACCTTTTAAATTTTCAAGTTTACGAACTATGTTTTTGAAGCATAATTCAAATGTGAGGTTTTTTTAGCGCAAAAAAAAAATCAAACTTGAACGTTGATAAATCTCCCCTTAAGTCTTTATATAACCCTCTGAATAATGCCATGTAATGGTTGCATAAGGTAGATATATTATAGAACTGGAGAATCCTTTTTTCAAAAACACAATACATGTTAAACATATATATGCATATATTTAAAACAATGGAAGCCATGCACACACATTGCATGTGGTTTATCAAATTAATGATATTGTATTTCATTTTTATTTAAGTGTCACACAAAAACTGTAAAAAAACTGTAGCAAGGAGTCGAAAACTTTGCAATAAATATTGTTTTGTGGTAAAAAATAACATGGGTACGTAGACCCTGCTATATCCATATCATATTATATCATATGGTATCTATAGTGATGTTGCTTACAAGCACAGAGGGCAGAGAAAAGATGGTGCTATGATGAGACTGGTATTCTCTATAATGGTACTGCATACACTGCTGTTCAAGTGAACTTTTGCTTTAAATTTGGCTGCTTTTTATCAAGTAATTAGAAAAAATATCTGTGCCAATAAAATTTAACATTAGCAACAATGTATACAAATGTTTATGATGCTGCTTTAAATATCTCTTACTATATATAGTATTATATATATATATATATATATATATATATACTAATTGATTTTATTGCTACAACTTGAGAGATTTTCAAAATGAAAATTAAATACTTATATATGAAGATTGGCCTGACATGCTCATTTCACATGCAAACATTTATATTTCTAAAAATCCATTAACCATTGTTTTCTATTTCTTAGTAACAGTGTTATGTTATAAAGAAAAATGAACATTATCATACAAAATACAAGGCTGCTGTGAATATAGTCCCTTCAATTCCAATTGAATGATTTTTTTCTTGACCAGGGCAAAAGGTAACAATAATGATTTATCAATAATACTTTTATATTGGAGGCTATTTCTTTGCATCCTATCTTTATAAAAGCTTCAAAAAGGTATTAAAAGGGAAAGCAGCCACAAAAATATTATATTGAAGTAAGGAGAGGAATGCTGCTTCCATTTATTTGCACCTTAGAGGCAATGTCATATAATAGGCATGTTGTTTCAGCCAACCAGACTAGAGCAGCTGTGAGTATTGTATCTTGGCACTCTAAAGCTATTGGCTCCTCTCTGGGGAGTGGAGGGTGTTCAGTTATTAATGATCGCAGAGCAGGCAGCACCATGTCAGTGTGACAACTGATCGGGTGAATGATGCAGCACTAACCACCAGCACCACCACAGAAAGGAGGAGAAGAGGATCGAGCTACACAAGCAGCATCTCTGTATTGGATTGTCAGCGTCAGCCACGGAGAAACAAAGCACTGGCAGACATAAAGGAAAGCAGCAGGCAGATCTATTCATATTGTAGGATGTATACATAAGTATAGAAAAACTAGCAATCTCACATTTACCGCTTGGTTCAGATGCAAGTGTGTTGTACCTACGACTAAGGAATTAACTGAAGAGCTCAAGAAATACAAGCCGTTTGGGGGGTAAGTTGAACTGCTTTCTTTCACTACACTGCATGTTTCAACCCTCTACATGTTTGGCAAGTTAAAATCTTGCATTTGATATTAACCCCATGTCAAGAAATGCATAAATAAGCATGAATGTCTTGTAGCGTCTCAAAGCATCAACATCACGACGAAGGAAAACCTGTTATGCTTTCTGCCTAATGACAAATCAAACTGATGTTCTATGTCTGCTGAAAATAAAACAATGTGCAAGATGTGTTTAGCTATTCAGTGTATGCATGGATGCAAAGGCACACATCCCTGAGACTGAATGAGCATATCACAAACACAGTTGCTGGAATTCTGCCAGGCTACATGTTAAGGATTGTGGTAAATGACTTCCCTTAAAACATATCCTCTTGCCAGTACAAAGACACAGTGGATGCCTGTTTGCTAAGGCAGAGAAAACTGACGCATGCTGGATTTCTTAAAAAAAAAAAAAGGATTTGCATTAACTAGGGGAGTCCTAATCTCCTTAGGCAATTATTAGGTTCACAGTAGAGAAGTCTCTCAGAGTCATATTTTGTCTTTTCAATTTCAGCTTTTTTCTGTAATTCATTTTTCTGTACTTTTTGTGTGTGCAAAAATGGTTTGCTTTAGCATTTAAGCAGTTAACAGGAGAACACAAAAGGCCTAAGTCACAACCCCTTTGGGAAAAGCAGCATGCCTGGAAATAGGATTTGCTTGAAAAGCAATCCCCATATTAGTCTTGAACACCAAAGGGCAATTCCCTGTGTATGCTGAAGTGTAAATATTTAGCTGGTCAGTACATCTGAACAAAACTTGTATGGACGATGAGTAATAGGGGGCAAAACGGTGAAAAGCAACTATTACCAGGTTACTGCTATTTTCTTTTAATAAATACTTGTCTGAAAGCTTAGGACTTTCTTTCCTCCCAGCCCTTATTTTTATTAACTGTCTATAAAGTGCAACATGGTGCACCTGATGGCTTGTGTTTGTATGTTATACAATGGCTTGCCATGACATGTCTAGAATATTTGATTCTCACCAATAATGAGCAATGGATTATGGTGTTGGACCTTAGCTGCACATTAATAGTGCAGAAGCTTGCTTGCTAAGAAATGCAGTATATAAAGAGAAGTCTCACCCACGCATAGTCATTTTACTACAACTCCATCAGTGTACGAAGCCATACAGAGAGCTTAACAATAGAGCCCATATTTCCAATGAATAATATGGCAACACACTGAATTTCCACCTAATCCTTTAATACTGAGAGGGCTTACAGCATTCTAATATTATTTTGCATATTTAATCTCTACTGTTACTAAGAACCCCAACACTTTACAAAAGGACTTTTTTCTCTGGCAACCAAACAGGTTCAATTGTTTGTTTAGTTTAGGGCTGGTTTACAAGTGCAAGCATTTTCATATTGGTATATATATGTGCGTAAACATGTTCTGCAGTGTCTGCTGCTGAGATTCACATCCATCTAAAAACCATCCATCCATCCTGAAAGGATAAATGCTTTGACTTTTGGCTCATTCTTAGCCATCTCTAACTCTTCAATAATATAGTATGTTAAAAAATGCAGTGGCAATCAGGTTTAAGTTGAGTTGCAGTAGCCAAGAAACCACTTCAAGCTATTTAAAGTAATGCTGGCTTCTTTACCCATTCAAATATTTGGTTTTTAGTAAAGGACATTTTAAGCATGATGATTAATGATTAAAAAAGCTATTACCTTAATTAAAATGCATCTATCCTACAGGTGTCGATAGATATCTATACCTTATATTGAGCATAGGTTAAAAACATAAAATCATGTAAGTAACTTTAATATTTTGGGTATAAATGCAAAAATATAACTGCTAATACGCTGATACGGGTAACCAATACTTGCTGTCCATTATATCACGCTTGACTGGAATGACCCATCCAGAGTAGTGATATATGTTAGTTTA
Organism: Xenopus tropicalis; assembly: GCF_000004195.4. Lineage (NCBI taxonomy): Eukaryota > Metazoa > Chordata > Amphibia > Anura > Pipidae > Xenopus > Xenopus tropicalis. Next base: position 66,073,083 of record NC_030679.2, read on the forward strand.
TTGATTCATTCAAGATTAGATGACACAGTCTAATCAAAATATGGATAAATGCCATAAAGCTGATTATGTGCTCTATCACAGAGGTATCCCTAGTCTTCCTCCAAAATATAAAGGAATACAGAGCACCTGGCTGAGAAAAGTAAGGTTTTGCAGGTTATTTATATTGTAATGCCTTGTAAATTAAGAGGCCAGCGGGCCTGCCCAGGCTTTAGTAGTAATATAGGGCCCCTCTCCAGTCATATGGTAACAGTATTGCAACATTTCTGTTCAAATTTGTGAAACCAAATACTTCATCATACAGGAGTATAATTGCCTTGCACTTTCCAGTAAATGTCTTGCCTTAGATGAGTTTTCTAGGCCTTGTTCACTACAGACGGAGACCTAGTTCATCAGTAAAAAATGTAGTCCTAATGAATTTGAATGCAAATGATTTCATTCTGACAAAGTAAGATCATTTTAGAAGAAACTTTAGCATCCCCTCGGCAACAAAATTGATTAGGAAGTTATTATCTGTCCAACTGTGGCTGTTGGACAAAAACCAAGCCATGCTGAAACTCCCTTCAACACTCACTGTAACTGGATGGATTTGTATTGTGCAGTTAGACCATATGAATCTTACTTGACATAGGGGCACCAAAATCGCTGGTGCAACCAAGACCTTAGAAGAAATAGAAATCTATTACTAAAAAGCTTAAAAAAACCCAGCAGGTTGCTCCCAGAACTGGGATCAATCAATTGCAACTGAAATACTGTTACACAAATACTTAAAAACTGTTTTGTATTTTTTACAATACACTACTTTTTATAGTAAAACCAGAGACAATTTAAATTGAACAAAGAGATAGCATTAAAGATTGTTGTCAAGTTAAGCATTATATGTAATGCAATTTTTTTCCATCAGGGTTGAGAAACTCTATTTTTATTTGCCTTCCTTTATCTACTAGTTTAGGTATGTGTTTCCTTGCCTAAGGCAAGTGAGTGCTAGAAGTAGACAGGTTTTTTACTCAAAAAGCTAGATAAATTATCCATGTCTCATACTCAGTCATTTTAATGACTCCCCTGAGTGACTGCTTCCCTTGTGACCTTACTGCTATTAGACACAAACCAGCATAAATGAGGCTTAATATATAACAACACAGTGTAAGTAACAGTAGCATGACTAATGAACAATTACAGTAGTTCACTAAAAAATTAGTAAATCTACAAGGGCAGCTCAATACTTTGTCATGACAGGGAACTTTTAAGAACACTTCTGTAAAAGAAACACCATAATATTTTATACAGATCATTTTTTGACAGTACTTTAATCTTCCCAGTCTTAACCTTGCCTTTCCCTGAACAACGGCTGCCTAGTTGTTGCTGAGTCCTTCTGAAACCAAGAATGGGTCACAGGATGGTAGGTTGGTAATAAGATTGCCTCAAAACAGGGCAGTCATTTTTAAGCGTGTGAAATCTAATTCCCCAAATTTGATTATTAAACAGATTATTAACAAGATTTTCAAAGATACTTATTGGGAAACAGGGTCCCAGTTTCACTGATTCTATGGTTCAGATGTAAAATTTACATATTAATACAATAAGTAATCTGTTATCTGTTTCTTTCGACCTGCCAATTATTCAAATAATAGCTAAAAAATTCTGTTGTAATGTGACATAGTAGAATTCTCATTTGAGATGACCTCTTATCAACTTTTCCCTGACAATATTATCTTGTAGAGCTCTTCTATGAAATGTAAATAAGGTGTCTACCATGGATGATGCTTTTTTTGTAAAAAAAATATTGAATTTCTAAACGGAACATTGTAATAGCAGCAGAACTAGGCCTTTTATTCTGTTCCAAAGCAGACCTACTGGAAAAAAACTTCCATTTTTCTTTTAAGAAATTAGTATTCCATATATGATTCTTGTTTTTAGTTAAGCATTAACCTAACACAACAAAAAAATGTTGATGTAAAAAAAAAAAAACTTACTGCTTCTTTGCTATCCTTCCATGGATTATTGGAACAAAGTTCAAAATATTTTTTGGAGAAAAACATCCAAGTTTAGAAATGTGCATGGTTAATAAAGCTCAGAACAACCTCCTATGCAATTAGTTGAGCAGGATAAACAGCCTAGAAGCCGAATAAGGATAACAAAACAAATTTTACTTGTTCTTTGACTACAAAACACCAACTAGAAGTGAAGTATTTATTGGTTCTATGACACCATACAGCAAACAAGAATCCAAAATAGCAACTAAAATACCCAACCCGCAATTGAATGCATGCTTGATCTCAAAGCACTGCAAGACACTTGTCTCAAATAGGTATTCTTGCTAAGTCTGTTAATTTCTAGGCCAAAGGTTCCATCTTAAAGGTCAAATAAGACCATTAAAGTATAAAAACAATTGTTTTTCTTCCTAGAGATCAATAGATTAATTGCATGCCATATGGTCATGTTGCCTTGCAGAACAACACTTTAAAATGTTGAAAAGCATATCCATTTTCAGACATTTAATTCCATTTTGCCAAATAAAACTGCATTCTGCACACTATTATATCACTAAGCATCCATGACATTTGTATACACCTTATTACAAGTGAGATGCACGCATATGAGCTCACACAAGCAGCAACTCCTTATCTGTTCTACAGTTTATGATTGAAATAAAATCAAGAAAATATTTAAACTGACATGTTTTTGACAAAAAAATGTTAATTTGCTATATATATAAATTTTCAAAATTACAGGTGCAAACCGGAAACCTTTTATCAAGGGTCTTGATGGAGACCGAAACATTGGCCTGTTCTTTTAAATGAATTTAATAAAATTATTTTTTTTTATTTTTATAAGAAAAAGGTTCCTGGTGTGCACCTGTTGTTTTGAAAATGTATGTGATCTCAGCACAATTCAGATAGCACCTAGGTAATTTACATTTAAATGGTAAAGTGAAGTAAATGGTGTGCTGAAAGTTTATGGACTATAAATATATATATATATCCCCTAATCAACTGATATTCAAAAAAAAGTAGAGGACAATATTTATTTTTCATTTTGCCATAGTGGACAGTATAAAATGGTTTGTAAATAACAGACGCTACTAATAAATTCACTTTTACTGTTCAGTGAGCAGATCCCTCTAGAGCCATTATCTATATTTAAAGGAAGACATATTTTCACTTTAGGCAGCAAATTAAATTGTGTCTTCACTACATATCATTCATGTATATATTTTATTTTCAGTATTGGTAGGTTATGTACAAGCAGTTGAATGTTACCATAGGATATTCTGTAAAATAGGGCTATTTAATACATCATTAACTCAAAGAAAGCACAGAATATATGATATTAACAAAGGCATGTGGGCTTAGTAGAATACTCATTTTGTGGAGGTGGCAGTCACAGTTTCTCGCTATTCTGATTCATAGAGAACACTAACAAAACTGTATGAATTCCCACATACTTTTTTTAATTACACTGCCAGTGATGACTCACATCTAAGTTAAATCATGTATGAGGGCAAGGAATAGAATTAAATCTGCACGCTTTTATTTAAATTCTGGGTATAGAGGTACAGTATAGTATCATAGTGGCTAATTCTCTACGCTCCTTGCCTCAGACATAGCCCCTGGCCAGATAATGACCTTGTAAGTCACTATCTACAAATTATATATATATATATATATATATATATATATATATATATATATATATATATATATATATATATATTATAATATACAACAGTATAGTTGAATAACCAATAGATTTAATAATCATGTCAGTGATGTCTAACATGTGACCTAGCTGTTGGTGAAACACAAATCCCTGCATACCCCAAATAAAGGTCTCAGCCTTCTTTCATTACCCTCTAGCCCAGTGATCCCCAACCAGTGATTTGTGAGTGAGCATGGAGGCAAGTTTTTGTTGCATAAAAACCAGTTGTTCTGCCAAACAGAGCCTCCTGTAGGCTGCCAGTCTACATAGGAGCTACCAAATAGCCAATCACAGCCCTTATTTGGCACCCTCGTGAACATTTTTCACGCTTGTGTTGCTCCCCAATTAATTTTACATTAGAATGTGGCTCACGGGTAAAAAAAGGTTGGGGGTCCCTGCTCTAGCTCTTCCTCTATAACTCCAGCTCTGGTACCAATGGAGCAGCAAGACCAAAAATGGAAATTATTCATTTTAGCGGACATGCCAATAATTTTTTTTACAATATACATACATTTATCTAATGTAAAACTTTACAGTTCATTGTATTGCATTTGTGGGCCCTCATGGCATACAGATGCTATCTCTTGAATAAGAAAACATCATCTAAATAGTATGAAGTACTACTGTCTTCAGTGGAGCTATTCATGTTACATATTCATGATGGGGGGCATGAAACCCATACATAATGAAATTGAATCCAGGAGATGCACATCCCTCAGTCATGGTGGGCTTGGAGTAGGTGAGATTGAGCAGTGCTATAACACCCATAGAAAATGAATGTGTTCAGCTGCTCAAAACAGTTGAATAAATTAAAAAAAAACTTGATACATCTAATTGCTTTGATATATGTGTCAAGTCATTAACACTTTTCTGACCATCAGTAGAGTGTTGATGAATAGGTAAATGGATTTCTCATCTTTATCTTTAGTGTATGTGCCAGATATGTCAGTAAAGCTTAGGATGTTGAAGGGAAAAATTAAAATAACAGTTTTTAGCTGCTTTCTAATTTTTTGACTAGGCAAATACAAAAGGATAAAGAAAAAATAAGGTATAGTGGCCCATTTTCTGAAAGGTGTACTTTAAAGGATATTTACTGAGAATTATTTTAACAGTGTTAGCATGGTAAGACCTAATAAAAATACATTAGGAAGACACACACAATCTTACATCTTCTGTAAAGCAAGATTATTCACTCAGCTCTAGGCTGTGTGTCTTTATTTTCAGCTTGCCTTATTGCCTGCATGTTACAGCAGATGTACAGTGACAGAAGATAAGCTCCAGTTACACCAAATGTCCATCAACCTGATGGGCATTTCCAGAGTAAAACAAATCATATTCTTTCCCACTTTAAGTTCTAGTGCAACCATTTTCCAATTCTCAGTATGGTTTCACATTAAATGTGTATGCTTGTACGTTAAATCTTAGGAGCAGTGGTATAACAAAACAGACTGTGATGAAAATGGTCCTGTTTGGGTGTGGTGGGGGGGGGGGGGGAGTTGGGTGCATGGGAATTTTTCATTAGCACTGACCAATAATTTTGGTAACATCTATATGAGTAGATTTTAAAGTACTTTGTAATGACTGATGCAGTTATTTTGCATATGCAAACAAATGGATTTTTTTCTAAAATTACAAAACACATTTGAAAATTTAGGCTCAAGCATAAGTGCAGAACATTAGGTCTGGCTTTGGTTAACTACCACAATTCAGTAGGTCAGGTTCTCTGACAATAGTCAACAATCACTTAACATGGTAGGCGTGCTTGCAGGGTGTTATGTTTTTGAAGAATTACATGAAATGTATCATGCATTGATAGTCAGGCCCAGATTTGTGGAAAGGCCCGGGCCTAGGGCGGCACAAATTTGGGGGCCGCACCAATATGTTAAACTTTTTCTCCCATATGGAAGCAATGGGGACCTCTCCCCCACTGCTCCGTATGCGCGTGTAAAGCCCAGCACATGTGCGTTCATGAGTGCGTGCATGCCTGGGGGGGTGCCGATTGCGCGTTCACGCATGTGTGGGGGGGGGCGGGGGCGACTGACAGGGGGCATCTAGGGGCACCCGGATTACAAATCCGGCGCTGTTGATAGTAGCCCATACTTCCCAGTAAACTCTTGTGGCTTACAATCACTGAACCCCGAAACAATATTTTATTTGTTTGGGAAGTTCAGGAGACCGTTAATGATTAAAAGAGCAAATAAGAACACGAAGATATTAATGAGTATTAATGAGCACTTTTCCACTAAAACCATAAATGTCTAGTCATTTATTAAAAGATCCAAATTGAAAAAGCACAAATGAAATATCTTGCAGAACAAAAGAAACAAAAACCACAAATTACTTTTTCTACAAATCTTTGTGGACTTACAAATGAAAAATCCCTGAAAACCTCTTAAACCACAAATTAAATAAAGATTGTTTAAGTTGTTTAGGACAGTTCCCATTGGCTTCTACTTAAAGGCTTTCAGATGGCAACATTTTGTAATAGTGGTTTTTGTGGCTTTTAAGTTTAATAAATTAAAAAAAAAAATGTGTTTTAGCACAAAAAAATGAATTGCAAAAAAAAAAAAGAAATACAAACGTTTTTAAAATAAATATACACATATATGTATATTTTATTTATATAGTGCTACTTATGTATGCAGCAGTGTACAACAGAATTAATGGGACTTTAAAAATGTAGCAGGTTCATTGATGTTCTTATTAAATGAGAGGGCAGAAATAATGAAATTAAAATCTTCCCATATTTACCATGTTTACCATGTGTGATCCAGGACATGGACATCCATTTTAATAAGCTTACCCTATAACTAACCATACACAGGAGACAATGTTATTCTTAAAAAGTGTCAAAGGTAATATTAACAGACCAGGTAACTAAAGAAAACAGAGCTAATCAGTTTACATGAAGGTGAAAATTACAGATTTTAAAAGCACACTCAGCAGATGTATGTCAAAGACATTTATCAATACATTCATTAGCAGGTTGAGCTGGCATAACTGTTTCTCCTTTTCCCCCATTCATAACATCTTGCCATTATTATTTTTGCCTTTACAGATATCCAATGTGAATAAGATCAATAAAGGCAGCCTGCCCAGCAATATACATGCTTCTTTAGGTGCTTTATTCCATAAATTTCTCAAAATAGAAGGCCACTTTTATCTAAAATTCTGCTTTACTCTAGTGTAGCACTGCCCAGATTTGCCATGTAGATTATTCAGTTTACATACACACTTGGGTCAAATTATAATATGATGATATTACGCAAAGAAGTCATTCAAAGAATAAAAAAAAACACATTAAGGCCATAGCCTAATATTATTGTGAGGGGGAGAAGTACCAGAGGAACTATCACAGGAAGAAAACAATCACAAACCGATGACCTACCCTTATATATGATCACAACCTGCAGTAACAAATGTTAGAACCAGTTAATGAAAGAACATTTTGTAGATTAGAGTCCCTGTAAATAAAAGTTCTATCTTGAGAGTTTGAATTTGATTTAAGGTCAGGCTTAAAAAGAGGAGGTCTAAGTTTATGCTACAGGACGAGTGGAGAATGAAGGATGAATGCAGTAATTTGCTGAGAAAAAAAAAAAGCTGAGAAATCCTCCATATTTTAATTCCATAACAGAATTTCCTAAAGATAATCACAGATGATTATTTCCAATCTGCTTTCTTTTCTTGTGATATCCTAGTCCATTGATGTGTTGCTCTCATACTGTAATTCTCTTGTTTTGCATTTGTAGCCAAACAGCACAGTTTACAAAGAAAAAAAAAAGAAAATATTCATTAACTTCACAAGGTTTAAGCAAATTTGTGATCACACACTCATTATTCCTGGCAGTTTTCATCAAATTTGGTTATAGTATGTTCCGGATCAAATCATTCCATTTCTTCAGCACACATTTGTCATTCTTTAAACACCATCTCTTACTGACAGGAATGATTACTTCCCCCTATCCCAGGCCCGTGGGACTTTGCTAAAGAGAAGGGGCTTGGAGGTTTTGAAGAGGCAAATCATTCTCTGCCCATCTTCTCTTCTTCTCTAGGCAGCTGAGTGACAGGATGTGGCAGGAATTGCTGCTGCCAAATACTGTAAATCATTTCTATTCAGCAGCGAGAAGCAGAACAAAGTGCATTATAATTCTGAATGGAAATACAACACAAAACCAGGTCTTGGATAATTACCTTATACTCTTTGATGTTTTGCATTTAGATTATTAAAAAAATAAACATGTCAATGCATTACACATTGTCTATTCAGTTGGCAGTTGCCTCAAATTTCAGACCTTTCTTATTACACAGTCACATTTGTTCTAGAAATGTACCTACAGTTAATTACTGTAAATGCCTCATAAAGAAAAGGAGCAGCGTGGTTAACAGAACAGGGTTTTCCCAAAGGTTTTTGGCTTTTGTGTTAAAGGTTAAGGGTTTTAGACAGCTGAGGCTCTGGATTGTCGGTTACTGATAACAGAAACGTAATAGAAAAGAGAACAAAAAAAGGTGCAGAATCTAATATGAGATTTCCCTGGTTACATGACACAGTCATTATTTAAATACAGAAGGAGAGTGTGGCTTTGCAAAATATCCTGCACCAAGCCATATCACACAGTGCCCTTACAACAACACACTGAGAGAGCTCACTAAGTTGAGACACTTTCACATAATGAATACCAAAATTCCACATGGGTTATGCTGCAATACACATGCTTCATTTGTATTTTTTCCATAGAAATATTGCCTCCTAGATATAACTTAGGGTTTTTAAAATCAGCCAGCTGTGTAGAAGTACTTAAATTATCCTATGAAAAGAAAACAGTTTCTCTGTTATCTGCTGTTGGGTATACATAGCTTATCTGAAAGGAAAAAAATAGATTTCAGTCATAGGACTTAATCAGCAGTAGATCTTACCATTAAGCTAATAGCTACAATGTCAAGTTATTGGCTTCCTAGACCTATAGCTACATAGGTTATCAGGGATGTTGGAGCACTACAAAGTTTGTTTTTTTTCTGTTTCTGAATAAGTATGGAAGGCCAGGTTTTTTTTTACTGGATACAACTGCAGTCTTTGTTCTCAACTGTTTGGCTCATTGTCCCTGCCCACTGGTTCATCGCCATTCAAAGTAAAATAAAAAAAAGGAAAATGTATATATGTAGTTACTTCCAATGTGCATAACTGCAAAGTTTACAGCTCCACATTCTAGGAGCCTCACATATGTATGCACATAGTAGTAAAGGTATGGGATCCACCTGGCAACCCTTTTTCCAGAAAGCTACAAATTACAGGAAGCCCATCTCCCATAGACCCCAGTGAAATCAAATCAAAACAGGTACAATCATGTACCTGTTCTTAACTAAGATATGCCCTACCTAACCACTATATTTTTAGCTCCCTCTCCATTTACCAGGCACTCCACCCTGCCCCCTTAATAGAGACAATTAAGACATCTAGGATGGGATTTAAACTGGCCACAGTTTTTATTAAACGGGCAGTAAGTTAAGAAAATAAATATATGAACAGTTAAAATGCAACATTTTAAAACAAGTAACATGAAAACAATATTACCAACTAATGGAATGCTTGCCAAGTAAGAGAACACATCAACAATGGCTGCCTGCCATGTGGGGTGGGCAATTGAAGGCAAACCATAGTACACTACCCTCCTGGGACCCTTGTGGCAGGATTTTACCATCCACTTTGACAACCCATGTGCCAAACACTGGGGGTCTAGACCCACCCCCTAGTAAGCATTCTTCCCCAAGCTGTGATTGCATAACTATTGTCCCAATCGACCCTCCTCCGGATAGTACACCAGGGGAGGGCAGACGGGCAGGCAGGATAATGTTCCATGTTTTTGCGGGTAAAAATACCTCCTCTTCCTTCTGTCCCACTAATATCTCCCCTATCCTGACCTAGCTTCTGGTGTGATTCAAACCCTCAACTTCCAATCCCCTTCTTTCCTTTTAACCATCCACTTTCTGGCCTATCCTTCCTAGCACAGTTAAAGCTCCTGCCTTTAAAGATAAGCCTCCTGCCTTTTAAAGATATTCAGGATAACAGGTCCCATACTTGTACCATAGTTTCCAGATTAAGCAGCTCCTTTGCCATGGAGCCACAACGTTGAAAGGGGTGACATGTGAAACCTGCTTCTCCCTCGTTCCACCACATATCAGTGCAGGATTATTAATGTTCAGCTGCTTTAGCAGCACTAAACTAATAACATTTCTAAAAATACCTTTTGTGATATGCAGAAAGGTCAGTTTAGAATTCAATCTGACTGAATTTGCAAACCTATTAGCATTCCTCAAGTGCTAAGAACATAAATTAAAAAAGAAAGGTGTCTGTGCTGAGTGATAGAATTGTTATTTATATGGAGCACATACGGTGAATTACAGAGATGTGAAATTTAGAAGTAAAAAAAAAATAATCTCCCTTTAAAGCTATATTTCTAAATTGCAGCGTTGTGTTCAGCATGCAGTTGAATTGATATATGAAACTCACTAATCAATTTTTATTGCCTCTGATGCTGATGTTCATTTTGGAAATGTAACAGGCCAAAGCATTAAAACACACACACTGCTATAACTTTGCCTATATAACCATGTGATTGGTTGTTGTGATGTATACTATGGGCACACAGCTAATGTCCCCAAGACTTGTCCTGCCTTGCCTTATAGAAATAATGCGTAGACAAGGTGTGTAAAGAAGAAGGCTACTAAAAACATTAAAACGCTGCAGGAATGTTTGACATCACCACGGATTTACTCTAGCTTTTGTTCATATACAATATATATTTCCTGATGTTTTTGGTTATGTACCTTCATATTGTACCTACAGTTTTAATAGGTCCTTGGTGATATCAACTGTGTCACAAGACACAAGACTCATGGATACTTAAACAGTTGTTCACCTTTTCCTATACATTTTACTCAAATATAAAAACATTTTTAATAGGTTTTTTGTATTATTTGTATGCAGAAAATATGAGGACATTAAGATATTGGAAGTGACATTAATTTCATGGGCTTTAGAAAAGCACTTGACATGCAACCTGGTGGAGTTATATGTTCATGGTATATGATTTATTTTTATATTACAGTAGGGGTTGCTATTTCCTATATAATAATATCCTTATATAGGACAATAGTGAGCACAGTATTTCATATACAGTATATATATATATATATATATATATATATATATATATATATATATACTGCATATAAATATAAAACACTACATAGTGAGATATAGCATACAATTATCACCTTTTGCTTAAAACATTTGCCAAGGCAACATTTAATCAAGGCAAAATCACACCTTTATGAATTGCATAGATTTGCACAAGATATGCATGCACTGTATATATCAACAAGACAGTATTACTGTTTGCATAATGAGAAAAATGGTAATGGAAATAAGAAGCCATACTGTATATTTTAAGAAGGAATGAATTCTAATTAAGATGCCAATGACTTTCTTCCATTCCCTCTCCTAAGGTAAGTGAATGCTTACTTTGATCCTTTTTACTAAAAGACACAAAAGCCTTAATACAAGATCATTTTCTTTTAATCAAGCAGAAAAAAAAGTATCACATCCATACAAATCCTAAATCATTTTTACCTTAAAAATGAAACACATGAAGATGAAACTTTCAGCAATTAAATATTTAAAGTTAGATGGAAAAAGTTAGTGACCCCTGATCTGAAAATCAATGTAATGGTTTTTAGCACTTATTGTTTTACTTAAGTAAAACATTAAAGGAGTAAAACAATGAGCGCTACAAAGCAATACAGGTATGGGACCTATTATCCAGAATGCTTGGGACCTGGGGTTTTCTGAATAAGGGATCTTTCTGTAATTTGGATCTCCATAACTTAAGTCATTTAAATATTGAATAAACCCAATAGGCTTAGACTTAGGGGCTGATTTACTAACCCACGAATCCGACCCGAATTGGAAAAGTTCCGACTTGAAAACGAACATTTTGCGACTTTTTCGTATTTGTTGAGATTTTTTCGGCTTCTTTACGAATTTTTCGTTACCAATACGATTTTTGCGTAAAAACGCGAGTTTTTCGTAGCCATTACGAAACTTGCGTAAAAAGTTGCGCTTTTTTCGTAGCATTAAAACTTACGCGAAAAGTTGCGCATTTTTCGTAGCGTTAAAACTTAAAAGGTGCAAAGTTTCGCGTAAGTTTTAACGCTACGAAAAAAGCGCAACTTTTTGCGCAAGTTTTAACGCTACGAAAAATCGCCAGATTTTACGCAACTTTCGTAATGGATACGAAAAACTCGCGTTTTTACGCAAAAATCGTATTGGTAACGAAAAATTCGTAAAGAAGCCGAAAAAATCGCAACAAATACGAAAAAATCGCAAAATACCGATCATTACGAAAAAACCGCAATCGGACTCATTTCAACCCGTTCGTGGGTAAGTAAATCAGCCCCTTAGACTTAGAATTACTTGCTTATAATGGAGTCTATGGGAGATGGCATTCCCGTAATTCGGAACTTTCTGATTCCTGTACTATTATCCATGAGGAATTTCTTATGCACTATGATGAGTGAACTAACTAAAATAAGACATTTCCTACATTATATAAAAATATAATGATTATCAAAGGGTGAATTACCTGTGGCAAATAGGAGCACATTTTTTGCACAAAGTATTGGAGACACAGAGAAAATCATTGGTTATAAAATTGTGTACCAATAGGCAGAGCAGACGCATGGACCTTGTGTAATTCTGCTCCTTACGCAGTTGTGTGGCCATTTTACACAACCAAAAAACCTATATTGCCATAATTACTAGGAATTATGAACTGAAATATAGCTACATGCACTGCAATTCAATGGACTTCGTATTCTTATATTGTAACTTTTGCACATGTATAAATGTAGTACAGTAGTACAGCTAGGCCAATGCTGTAAGACGGGCATAGAGTGTTTATTTAAATACTTATGCATTCAAAATACTACACTGTGAATCGATTGCATAGGATAACTGAGAATCACAAATGGTATATCACCAAATTACAGAGATCCATATTCAAGGCCTCAATATGTGAGATGTAATAATCTTTGACAGAAACATGCATAATTTGATTAGGAGAACTGATTAACATACTTAGTCAATACTTTTGTTCATTGTTCTATGCCAAGGAGAAGGGACATACACTCCTACAGTCATGTAACTCACTTCAGGGTCATTTTTTTTTTTTTTTTATATATAACTGCACTTCAGTCTACAGTGCCTAGATAGTGCTATAGACATAACAGCAATAAACTGTACATTTCTATGGGGGAAAGGCTAAACTGCTGTAGAAACTGTCTCCCGTTTAAGCAAACATCGTATTAAAGCAACTCCAATAAGATGCATAATAACAAGGCATTTAATACTGTATTACAGGGCTCTTGTACTTGCAGCCACATTTATTCTAACTGAATTGGCTGCTGTGTTGAATGCTGTTCTGTCCAGCTCTTTGTAGAAGAACTTTTTTTTAAAAAGTTGGTAGTTGCATGGAGGTCTATTTAATTTAATGCAGTGTTTGGCAGGGCTCTATTCAAGATGGGCCTCCAGTGTGTGGCATATGGGCTTCTAAACTCATGTCCTCAGGGTGCAGCAAAAGATTCATGTCACAACAGGGTCATAGGGCATGTGGTAAGGATAGGGCTGGCCTGTACTCCCTGATGCTGCACCTCGCAGCCAGTTTACCAAGCATAAGTGCATCCCATATAAATGTATAGTCCCATTTTTTGCACTGTGTTTAGTAATAATGCAGAATAGCACACCATTATTACCCACTCTCAAAACCCCCAAAAGTCAGGAGTAAGTTACTCCACCTGTTGAATGGTGTGGTGCTTGTGTGTTCAGTTGTCTGTGGGCCATGTTTGGATATCATATTGCTATTGTATTTGACAATGTGTGTTTCTCTTCCAAAATATTGGTATTCAATGCTCAGAATACTGGGTTCATATGTACTTGTCTTCTGATATGATTCTCCACTAGGGATATATGATTCTCACCCACAGTGAGTAAGTCAATCTTTGATTTAAATAAATAATTACTCAAATCGAGCCTGGTCCCATAGTTCCCCCTGGGTATGACTTGAATCACTCAGGATATTAACCAAACAGCTTTTATTGAGGTAAACATTAATACAGAGTATTAAATAATAGTTCATACATCCTGAAAGCTTGTGAGGACGTGTAAAACCAAATTTAAGTACAAAAATGTTGCCATTTAACTATTTCTTCCTACATGGGGCTGATCCCATAGCAGCCAATCTTCAGCCTTGTTTTAACATAACTGTCTCTCTGTCCATCTTTAGGAAAGGTTTAAGTGTCTCACTGTCTCAGCACAATGACATGTATGGTATTTGTGTAGTTGGTGATTTTGAGACTATTTGTGACTTTCTTAACCTAAACCTAAAACACCAATATCTACAATTGCATTGTAAGGAATAGCAGGGGAATAGCTATCATTGGTTTAACAGATGATGCTGAACTTTTAAGGGTAGACTGCAGACCACTGGAGGACTAGATTCTTCCCATGACCCTTCCCACTTTTGACATCAGCATACACCAGCACCTTCTTCAGCTGACCACTAAGGCTACCCTACTGCTCATGCCCTTTTACCTACTTCAGTGACATTAGAGTGGGGTGAGTGGGTCAGGAGGGGGTATATAAGTAAGGGTGACATGGCAGGTTAGATTTACAGGTTAGATCCAAGAGGGTTAGGGTTGACACAGGTTAGACACAACCTGTGCTTGCAGCTATTCCAACTAGCTTGCAGCTATTCCATCTAGATCCCTTTTACAAATTGGGTCCAAAAATGATATTAAAAATAAAAACAGTCCTGTGCACTTCCACTAGTTTCACAAAGCACATTTTGATAAAAACTTTTTCAACCTTCTAAATTTTGATGATCTCACTTTTTTAAGGTGTGATAAATTGCCAAGTGTACATTTTGTTCATCTGCAGTTTTCGAAGAATGCAACATGTGGGAGCTAGAAAAGCATTATGTGTGTAGGTTGAAAAGATTTTTTTTTTCTTAATCCTGCTTATAAATTATTCATGAGATAAAAGCAACTTTTTAGTGGGAATCAGAAATATATATGAAAATATAGACACACTGATGGGAGGCGGCTTTTCAAGTGTTATAAAAGGGAAAACAGATCTAGACACAGATGGTACAGGTTAATTTTGTGAGCATGCAAATAGAATTCACAGTTCATTTTACAGATGGCTAGCTCTAAATAAGAACGGAATATGTGACTTTTTTAACTTCTCTTGCTTGGCTTAGCACAAAATAGTGTTTATGAGAGATGTGATTTAAACATCATACCACTTCATAAGTCCCATTAAATGAGTAGATGCTCTTATTAACCCCTGTCACATTAACAATGCTAATTGTGCAGTGAGTGTTAAAATATGAGAACAAATGATTAGAAAGTCAAAGCATTTTAGTCTTTTTATATTCAAAACCTGCTTCCACCATTCAACACTGCAGCATGTTTTATTCAAAGCTAGATTAAAACTTCAATGCAAAGTTGCCAGAATTAGAATATTTTTGTAAATGAGAGAAATATTCTTATCTCTTTCAGTACAGACGAGGGCTGCAGAACATTGCACAGAGAGATTTTATATTATATAAGCCACTGTATTTAACCTCTATACAGTGGAGCTTATTTATTTAGCAGGGATAGAAGGCTGAATCCCCACAATGATACCACTTGGGAGAAAAGCTGAGTGATGTCAGTATCACCAGTTAGAGGAGCTCCTTGCTGTTGATTAAATGCTGAGTATGGTTTTGATAAAGTTCACAACCCATAATACTCAGTTTGACTGTAAGTGCATGTCTTTTCTTAAAGGAACAGTAACACCAAAATATGAGAGTGTTTTAAAGTAATTAAAATGTAATGTACTGTTGCCCTGCACTGGTAAAACTGGTGTATTTGTTACAGAACGCTCCTATAGTCTATATATATAAGCTGCTGTGTAGCCATGGGGGCAGCCATTCAAACTGGAAAAAAGGAGAAAAGGCACAGGTTACATAGCAGATAACAAATAAACTCTGTAGAATACAATGGCATTTTATCTGTTATCTGCTAAGTAACCTGTGCCTTTTCTCATTCGAATGGCTGCCCCCGTGGCTACACAGCAGCTTTGCTTATATAAACTATAATAGTCTTTCTGAGGCAAACACACCAGTTGTACCAGTGCAGGGTAACAGTGCATCATATTGTAATTACTTTAATACGCTTTCATATTTTGATGTTACTGTTCCTTTAAGGGGTAAGTGCATGTACCATGTTTTGCTTTAATTATTAAAAATGACCTACTGGTCAATGATACAGTGCAATTGATCCCATACATGTGTCAACAGGGTCACAACCCCATTTTTTCCATTGGAGGATCACATCCAATGAGACTAGACTAAATTTTGACTGCTCAGAATTACTGATCTACACAAAGTCTACCTGATTGCTATCAGTGACATAAATATGCTATAAAATAAACAGAATATTTCGAAATGATATCACGTACAAGTTAGTTTATTATGAGTACAACAAAAGATACCAGCTGTATATTGTGAGAACACAGACCACAGAATCCAGGAGATATCCCAACCTCACCAAAATGATAATAGGTGATTTATAAAAGCAATAAGACAAAATGTGATTGTGAATTATTTACTCTACATAGCAACAGATGTCTGAATGATAGAAGAATATTATGAGCTCCAATTAAACATAACTATTTGTTATAGTTTCTGTTCAATATGAAATTGCTGTCTATGAAAACTGAAATAACTGTGCTATGCCAGAGGTTTACAAAAGTAACAATGATTTCATTTCAGAATATTTTAGTGGCCAGGGAATAACATCTTATCTATGACTTTCAATACATTTTTAATACTAAAAGTCATAAAACTACCTTTTTTTTAAAGTAAGCTACTGTATACTTTGAGGATTAAGTGCTTTTTAAGCTGTTTACCAAAAGCACTTGCTCAGGACATCTGTAAATTTGAGTTTGGAAGTATTGTAGGAAGCTGTTTATAGCTTAAAATTGGTTTGTTTGTTGTATAGGCCCTCACAAACCATGCAGAAAAACTTTATCAGAGATTACCAGTTTTAATGTAACATTTCCCTTACCTGGCAAGTCCTTTGTAATACTGAACACACTTAATATTGCCCAGTCAATATAACATTAATAATATTTTGGGGATTAAGTTGGCATGACTGATATTTAAAACTTGTTTTTAACTAAAAGAATGTCTGTGCACGGATATACTCATATAAATACAACAAATTCAGATTACATTTTAAGGATTAAATGGCAACTGATTTATGAGGTTTGTTATGAATAAAGGATTTACTATGCAACTCATATATACAGAGAGTTTAACTCTAATATAATAAAGCTACTGTATGGTGAATTTAAAAAGCTCTTTTTGGGGAACCCACATGGGACAAAAGCCACTGTACTTGTTGGGATTGACTGATTGCCTTCAGTTTTCTGGAGTCACCAGCACCAAGACAGCTTTGGGTAGCAATTCAGTCTGAAATTATAACTTGCATAGCAATATTAACAGCTATATGGCCAAATTAAACAAATGTTCTTGGGGGACACAGGAGCTAAGGGGTCAAACTGGGTACCTAACTGCGTATAATTTCAACAAAATATCTTCCTGATGTATATATAGCTTAGGTTATTTACAACTTATGGGCATTAATCAGGTACACTTCATTAATTCTGAAAGCAGCCGTGGAATAAATTAGACAAATTGAGCTCACAATGCTTGTGTGTCTTGAGCAACAGTTGCTAAGCATATGTCAGTATGACATTTTGAGGGCCAGAAGTCATGAGCTGGGGCAAATATGGATAATCCAATACTGATTGCTGTGAACTAGTTGTAAAAAATAATTCACACAAAGTCCTAATATAGGCATTCTGTCAAAGGTGTATGTAAGGCTTTATTTTTGTGCTTAACTATTACATATACACCCCCCAACACACACACCTGTGTATCTTTTCATCCTAACCGACACTGACCCTCACCTTACAAACTATTGAATCTCACATAAATATTGAATGAAATTTGCTGTGGGAAAAAGTGGTGTTTCAAGGGTAAAACAAAGAGAAAGCCAAATGAGTTTGTTCAGTATAAATATTACATATTACAAATATTAAATAATGAATGAATAGTATAGGTATGTGATTAATTATGTAGAAAACCAAGATCAAGAATGCTAAAAACAGCAGTTTCCTTCCCCAAAACATATTTTTGAATAATATCATCAGCATTTTCACTATTTCTCTTTGCTAACACCAAAGCACAAATCTACAATAATAGTAAAACATTTTTTTTCTTTGATGTTGAAATATATTTTAGCAGATTTTTAGCATGCTCCAAATTACAGAATTATCCAGAAAAAAAAGCCTGTGTCCAAATTATTCCACATATCCCATACCTATAATACTTATAGAGTAACAGTTGCCTTTTTAAACCCTAATAACTAACTGACAGCACCAAAGTGTTCTTACTGAATACAAACTGGTTTACCTAAAGTAAATTTTAAACCATGAAATAATTATTTTCTATTGATATAGCACTGACACATTTATGCCGTGGTTATTCCCTTTACTCTCTGCACCAGCCTTATATTTTACACAGAAAACAAATGTTCCCAGTTATGTCTTTTAAAGCCCTTGGCCAGCTGCTGGATACTCTCTGAGAGAGTGAGGGTACTTCTCTTCAATCTCAATGGCTAAAGACTTTTTCATATGTACCAATCCAGTAAGAGAGGGGGCAGGTGATGTAGGGCATAAAGCTTACAGTTTGTATATCACATTTACACAATAGTCAATGCCATCATGAGCCATTTAACATGGATATATGTTTTTTGTGAATGTGAAATGAGAGCCACAGAGATACAGGAACAATATACAAACTTTTTGTTAACAGATTTTTTTTAAAAAAAAAGACTTTTTTTGTTCTGTGTGTGGTGATTGCACCATTCCCTGAGGTCAGTGCAGGATCAAGGCTCTGTTATCATCCACTTTTAGCCTTATCTTGACACAGCGAAACAGATTTGGTTTAAGCCATGGGTGCAGCAAATCAGCCATGCAAACCAATATACTGTAATAAGCGAAAGGGAACATCTGTGTATACCTCCCTACTCAAATACATAGTAATTATGGCATGGCGGACGTGCCAATACACTGTAAATGGAAATCTTATGAGCATGTGTTTAGGGGTGTACTAATGTATCTTTCAATGTATGTTTGTTTTGTCATGGAAAATTTGCATTGAAGACAAATGAACATTTCATTTTCCCAGGGCTTTATGCATTCTTCTTATCACTGTCTTGCATAATTTTAAAAAATCACATGCATCAATGTCATTTTCTTGGCATCATTTTTATGCAGCACCTTTTTTTCTAACTGCAATTTCATTTCTTCCATATTGAGAAAGGCCCAGATACATGTTACTAACTCTTAAGAGAAATAGGGAAACTGGTTTAGAAATATGTTGAAATCTCAGTGGAACATTTGTACCTTTGCAATGTAATCGATAAAAGCGTCCTGTTCATGTTGAAGGTGAAAAAAAGAATGATATAAATGTATGCATATTGCATGGAGCAAAAAAATGTTGGTGAGCATATTTGAATCAATGAATCTAATTAGGATGTCTATCTCTGTGACTGTATCTGCCCACTCTTAGCTTCTTTTAATGGCCCTGTACATACTGGAGTGAATTTATAAAGAGTTGAGCATTCATATTTACAAAAAGCAAAGTACAAATCAAGGAATATAACATATATATTAATCTTTACATAGCAAAATCTGATGCCATTCTTTAGAAAAATTGCTTGGTCCGTTCCCTAGAAAAGCTTCCAACTGAATTTTCCTCTTTTAAATATACACCGCAAGCAAAAAGGCTACCAGTATCTACTTGCTAAATAAGCCGCTGTATATAACTGTATATAACTCTGGAGAATGAACCCCTTGAAGCAGACACGTTTTGGCTATTAGCTCTGAGGATATGACATAGATATTCAGACGCTACACTGGCTGCATTTTGTTTATAATGGTAATTTCCCAGCCTGGACCTGGGGATATTACATTTGAGAAAAAATGCACTGGTGCTCTTGTTTAATTGGGGTATTTTTGAAGCTGTGCAATACACTCCGTGAAAAGAAGCAAATGAATATGCAAAAAGTTACATTCACATCTTTGCAAATTTCTGTTTATTTGGCAGAAGTTCATATCATTTTACATTGCCTCATTGTCCCCTGGTCACAAACAAATCCAGACCTGGGTACTGCTAATCCACTGTGTCAAACCATATATGTATTTCTCTTTTTATTCAGGAAAATCAATGTTTGTCATTAACTATCAGTGAGATTTTCATATCTATGTCAGATACATTCTAATTTATGACAACAAAAGACAGAGACTAGAGTAAACAAATAATATAAGTTGATTATTTAGTGGCCTAGAAGAGGAACAAAGATGTGTAATTATGACGGCAACATGTTACACAGAATGTATATAAATTCACTTAGAAAAATACAAAACATACTTTTGCATTCATGGGCTTCTTCAGGCTGTAGAACCTGCTGTATGATGTAAATGATCATATCGATCTCAGTTTACTGGAATTAAAAAATGAAAACTGTACTGTGATTCCCTTGTCAAAGAGTCTAGACAATGTTATGTTTAATTCTATTATGTTCCCTTTGTTTCTGTTTTCATTGCAACATTAACTGACATGTCTACTGCAATTTTGTAAGTGCTGCGAAAGACACTGTTAATCTATTTCAGTTTATTTAGGGGGAGATGTACCCCTTTCATAAAATATAAGGATATTAGAGGTCACCAAGGCATTTCACAACCATATTAACGCTTTAAAATTTTTACAAATCATGGACCTCTGATATCATATTTTACATTGTGGGGTGGGGTGGGGTGGGGGGGTCACATTTTTTTTTTTTTTTTTACAATACATAGGTTTTAGTAAATCATGTGGCAAGAGTTGCATAATTAGGCAGCAATTCTAAATAATTACATCCTTAAGCATTAATTATATGCATACATTTTACTTGTTATTCTAGGCTCTTGTTAATGCTAAGTAAATTAGGGCATATTTAGCTATTTTAGGGCATACTGTGTTTTTTGCAAAGCTTGACCATATCGGTCAATAACGATGAGCAAATCTGTCCTGTTTCGCTTTGCAGAAAAATACGCAAAACTGCTAAAAGATTAGCAAAATGCGGCACATAACTTTTCCTCTGCACACATAGATATGTACTGATCTGAGACAAGCTTATGCGCTTTGGGTCCCATGGGAGAAAATCACTTTACAAATGTTTCGTTGTTGTTGTTGTACTATTGTTTAATGGTGATCGAGGGAAAGGACCAACCATTCTAAAGAGAAAATGTAGATAAATTCCCCACACCTAAACAAAAACCATGTAGCGGTTGCCTGAGTAGGCATCGATGTGAATAGTAATACAGATAGAGAAAATTGATTTTTACTTTCCAGTACTGGGTGCCCTAAGCAAGCCCCTGCCACAGTCAGTTTTTGAGTGTGGGGGAGTGGTTGACGAGGGGGGTGGGCCCCCTATACATCAGCATTGCGCATTGCATTAGCTGCTCCCTCAGCCAGCCAGAGAGCTAAAATAATAGTAAGCCAAACTAGGGGCAGGCAGGTAGATGAGGGTTATGCCTAGTACCTCCTCTCTGTTGCACCCCAACCATGTTCCTCTTCTGCCTTCCCCTACTTCTGGCTTTTATAGTCAGGGACATAGCATGGGACACTTCATCAGAAGGCACATTTCACTTAATTTTTTTAGTTTGAGTTCTGTCAAACTTGTTTTAATATTGTACCCAACCAAATTCTGCTATGCCCACATAAAATTCGTTCCCAGAACAGAAAAGGTTGTATTTATTTTCAAATCCATCCATCCATGTTATTTTTATTATGATGATTGGTTGTGAATTTAAATAGATAAAATCCAAATCCTTAGACACTGAATAAATAAATACATTTAATCCTACTCGTAAATATCAGTTGCAGAATTTTCAGTTCAATTATGCGTGGAGCCATGTTATGTTGTTTATATATTTTTTGGGGGGGGGATTCTAATTTTTTTTTTAACTAACCAATTTCTACTCCATCTATATTTGACTGTTTTAGCGTATCCTATGTTTATATGAATTCTCTTAATTCAGTATAAGGACAATCAGGGTAAAGTAATAAAAAAAGCGTAAAGTCTAGTAACACACAGCAATCTAATGGTTATTTTGAAACAGCTGTACCTTTATTATATTACTTTAAACATTTTCCACTGACCACAACAGTAATTAATCAGCATCAGATCCCTCTTTGCAGTAATTCAGGAGCTGAATACTAGCCTAGGTTTTGGTGATTTCCCTGCATAGGCAAACTATATTATATTATATAAACTAGTTAGGGGTAAATTTATCAAATCGTGAGTTTAGAGCTTAATAAATAAAATCTCACCCACATTTTATTAATTCCTATGAAATCTGCACCTTAGTGTTCATATATACACTTTTACATCATTTGTTATAACATAAGTAAGTCCTGTTGAATTGTAATATGCAGTCGTACATACCAAAGTCTAGATAGAGCATCCAGCATTTTGCCCAAAGTTAAAATTATGAATGTTGTGCGTCTATAATTTTTGCCCTCCAGCTACTTCTTAACCCATAAGCAGAGATCTTTTTTTCTAATTTTAAACTGGAAACATCTGCCCTTCAGAAATATAAATAGAAAATGTTATTCGGAAATAGAAAATGTTACTTTGAGGTCATACCCAGCATTTGCCTTTGGGCTAAGCCACCATGATGAAAGGACCATAATAAAGCTGAACAGCGTGAGTAAGTTCCTACTGTTCCCTTATATCTTTTCTGTGAAGTAAAATAAAAGGTTAGGTGAAAAATACAACAATAAATGATATCAACTTGCCCATCCTGATAAGATGTTATGGAATCATGTTTCTATTCTCTTGATATCATCTCTGATATAAAGCGTCAGTCTCCCTTTTTAAGAGTTCTCAGTTATTATAATTAATGGCTCAGGCAAAATATACTATTGTTCTGATAGATTAGCAACGTGACAGATATCCCCAATAATGCTCGTTTAAGAGCATGCAGTACGCTCAGAATGTCTCTATAAAGTGATCAAACTTGTTTATATAAATTGCCGCATGATATAAATTGAATCTGAAGAGCTGCAGATCGCTGTACAAGGTCTTGATGAATAAATGAATGGATGAATAATTGCTCAGTCTTGACGGGAAAAAAATGCTTTCATGAAACAAACCAAGGAAGCCAAATGTCAAATGGGAATAGAATTCATTTCCAAAGGCATGTTTGACTGAAAATCATGTTTAATAGCACAATCCTACTTCATTGCTATTGTATGGTACATTTCATTGCAATTATTTGATGCTATATTGCAAATTCTACACATACCCACAGTTTTACAAAATACACAGCTAATGCTAATTATATATCGTTTCATTTTCACAAAAGGATTTTTTAACTTTGCAAAATAGATCCATCATTATTTCCAGTATATATTTAAGCGGGTATAAAAAGATTTAAAAAAAAAAAACATAATTTGTTCTGCTAATCATATTCAAAAGCATCTTGGCTTATGATATTATTAATGAAGTGCTCAGCTGTGCAAAAAATATAATTAAAAATAAATCCAAATAAAATTCTTCCCATAATTAGCAATGACAGGATCTCTACATGCTGATAATTTATTAGACCTATAAATCATTATAGCTAATACAAAATGCTGTTGGGAATCTAATGGCCATTTCATATTCTCTGTAAAATCCATTTGAATAATATCTGTAATTCAAATGTAAAATTCTGATATCCACATTAATTTATGTCCTCTTAAGGAAATGCAAAGTATCACTGTTCTGTTCAATCCCCTTCCCAGTTACAGAAGCACAAGAAACTCTTTCTAGAAAAAATGTAATGTTCACGGTGTCTTTATTTATGATTCATTGATCTTTTCTGCTTTTTCCGTACATTAAATTCTGTATTTACTTTCCAAGAAATACAATGGCAGATTCATAAATTGCTTCCTGTCTACAGAGGCAATATTCATTACATCTTCCAATACACTTTGATTTTACATTCTATCAATAAAAGCCATCTATTTTTTCTACACTACAGAGTATTTAATTTGATTTTAAGCTCTGTGTTTGCTATGCTTAACCCAGTACTATTTCAGTAGATCTGGAATGGGTAACATGTAGCTTCAAGCAGCTGTCGTTCAACAACCAGGAATGCTAAGAGCCAAGAAATATAGGTCAATAGCATATGGGGTACAGTTTGCAAATCCGGACATAGACAATACTACAGTGAAACCATCATTTTACAGATGCGTATCTTAAAGGAGAAAGAAAGTCAAAGTCACTTGGGGGTGCCAAAATGTTAGGCACCCCCAAGTGACTTCAATAGCCTACCTTTTACCCCGGGCTGGTGCCCCTGTTAGGAGAGAACAGCACCAGCCCGGGGTAGCTGCAGCGCTTCCATCTTCGCTCGCACGCACATGCACAGTAGAGTGAAAATCCGAACTTTAACAGAGAAGTCGGCTTTTCACTCTACTGCGCATGCGCCTGTCCCGGACAAACAGCAGCAGCGCGAGTAGGAAGGAGGAAGCGCATCGCTCCAGGTGCCACAGGCTGGTGCTGTTTTCTCCTAACAGTGGCACCAGCCTGGGGTACAAGGTAAGCGATTAAAGTCACTTGGGGGTGCCTAACATTTTGGCACCCCCAAGTGACTTTGCCTTTCCTTGTCCTTTAAGTTTTCCTGCTTTTTGTGGTACCAACAATTTTTTATGTTTTCCCAGATTTTGCACCAACATTTTGTCCCGATGACTTCAAAAATGTCTGATTGCCCTCTGTGAATGCTATTATTAAAAAATTAAAAGTTTTAGAACACTAACTCAAGGCATATTTGCCATGGTTCTGTCTCACCCCCCCCCCCCCCCCCCATAGTGTAACAGTAATGTTGAAATGCTTACCCTTGTCATTAACACAGTAAATATTGTATTTCAAAGTAAATTGAACTCCTGCAATCATATCTTCTGAGTACTTGATGAATAAGTTGCTTCCCTGGAAATCCCTGATTTACATTTACCTGAATTTACACATTTTTTGTCCCTGGTCCCCTGAAAAACATTAAATGTATAAAAAACACTATATTGCTATTATGTTGTAATACAGTTCTTAATAATCCCAGCAGGTACAGTTCCAAGTTTTCTTTTTCCCCAGCAAAAGTTAATGAAGAGCTCTAAGCCACTGAACGACAGAGGCTCTATGGAAGGTACAAACACTGTTTAGAAATGTTTGCTTACATGAAAACCAAAACGAATGTATACAGTGTAATAATATTACATATATTTTCTCATACTGTTGTGCTAGACTTCTCAGACTATTAAAAGAAAATTAAATAAAAATTATACAGTTATTTTATGGTTTTAGGAACAAAAAATTACAAATCTCTTCTACAAACCTTTGAGTCTTCCATTAATTTAATAACCACTATTAGTTATGGGATAATATGCCACCTCCTGTGATTAATAAGGTTATGAAAATCACTGAGGAGTTCTGTAACCAACTAATGGCCCAAGGCTGTAGGCTGAAGGCTTTAAACTAGGTCACCCAACTAAAATGGAAATATTAACAGTGGTTACATCAAATGGTGTCATTGAAATCCACCTTCAGTATAGTTTCTAATAATTTCTTGCATTAACATCTCTATGATCAATAAAATGGTTAAAAAAGTAAGTAGCACCATGTCTAGGGAAAATCATGGACCCAGGGCTAAATCTTTTAAGAAAGAGTAACATCAAGAAACAAATTTCCCTAAATGTATTTACACATATTGATCATTAAACTGCACCTTTGGGAATTAAGCACCATTTCTTGAAAACATATTATTTTTAATTGAGAACAAGTATTTTTAACTAGGTTTTTTAGGCAGTTCATGTATAGAGGTTATTTAAAGCCACATTGCACAAGAGGAGTTTTGATTAGACAACAGATAAAAGATGGAAGAACATAGCAAAGCTAATAGCAAACACACTGCATTAATAACCAGGACTTCAGCTTCAAATACAACATTTTTACATCCATAAAATTGAAATAACTATCATGTAAATCCAAATCAAAGATTTTTATTTTGATATTACTGGTCCTTTAAATAATATTGAAGCACAAAAAGAATAGTATGCCGTTTAATTACTCTGTGCATTCTTTTCTGATGTATAATTAAGACAGCTCTATAAAATGGAGGGTTCAATAGATGAGTGAAATGATCCTTGCTTCAACAAAACAATAGCATATGTTATCTCATTTAAACCACAACCCTCAAGTCAGTATTTAGTAAGCTATGGAAGAGGCACTGTATGAAAACTCTCTTGTGTAACATATGATATGAGAATAATTTTTAGTACTTCATAAATCAAGTATGTCTTTTTTAACACAAATATGTCTCAGCATAATAAAGGGACTTGAAAGCAGAGTCAGAAATACCCATTCTTTCTATACATGGATTATTATACATTTCCTCCTAAACTGCTTGTGTTTGTACAGAAAGTTAACAACTTTAATCCAAAATGCAGACTGGACATGACCAAGCCAACAATAATACACAAGTGTACAGTAATGTATTTAGAATGAGAAAAGGAACATAGGACCTCTGGGCTGATCATAAATGGGAAAAGCTGTTCATTTAGAAAAGTCCCCATACATGCAAATCTTTGATTCAGTCTGGCTGATCATATTGTTGGAACCCCAGTCCAACAAAACACATGAGAGTCAATTTAGAGCCATCCACAGAGAACTGCTTTCACAGCCTGATGCAGTCTTTGCCTGTTAAAAAATTTTTCGTTTTCCTGATTCATATCTGAGCCGAAGTCAAATACTGTTCTATTATTCTTTATTTATATAGGGATGATGTATTCTGCAAGACTTTACAGGGATTATAGACCACTGACATCAGTTCATGCCACAGGGGAGTTTTCAATTTAAAGTCCCTATCATAATACACTTTATGGTGAATTTGATAACTTTCCTGTATGTTTTAGGGGTGTAGGAAGGAATCATTTTCATTTTCAGCAAACTTCTTAACTCACTTATGAGTTTATAGAAGATCATTCAACTCACATACATCTACTGTTTATTAAACAGCTAATTTACATATTCTATTTGTGTACATATTCCACAGAAAATATGACTTCCTTTCAGAGTAGGTGATTCTAACTGAACACTAAAATTTGTGATGAATGTCTTAAAATACATATATTCAGAATTAGTATTTATTCTTCCCCTTATATTTCTGTTTTTGTCTAATGGGAATATAATATACTGTATATACTCAAGTATAAGCCGATACGAATATAAGCCGAGGTACCTAATTTTACCTAAGAAAGCTGGAAAAACTTATTGACTCGAGTATAAGCCTAGGGTGGGAAATGCAGCAGCTACTGCTAAGTCAAAATAAATACCAATAAAATTACATTAAATGAGGCATCAGTGGGGCATATGTTTTTAAATATTTATTTCAAATAAAAACTGTAAACTAGCTCTGTAAGTGGAGGGTCAACAAAAACAAGTGTTTTATCAACAATGATACCTTCAGAGTACTCAATCAGCAACCAAGCTAAAACACAAAGAGTTAAAATCCTTCAAAACTATATATAGTTTATATAGAATATAAAGTGCAATGTCTAGTGCTGAATGGGACAGGTGAGGATGGTAGATGAAGATAAATTTGGGAGTGGGCCAGGGCCCTGGAGGGTCTGGTTACGGGTGGCCTAATTTGCACACAAAGGACAGAGGGTGCTAGTCTGGAGGGACCCATAGCACCCGACTCGAGTATAAGCCGAGGGTGACTTTTTCAGCACATTTTGGGTGCTGAAAAACTAGGCTTATACTCGAGTATATACAGTAACTAGCCAAATACATAAATATTTTGTAAGCTTCTTTGGCGTCATTAGGTTACAGTTTCAGTCTTGTCTAAGTCCAATGATTTCATAACACTTCCACTGGTCTTTAATTTAAGATGCTAGAAGAGGGCACTATAGACCCAAGGGGTGTTGGTAGCTAAAAGTGATCAATCAGTAAGTAGCATTTAGTGGTTCACTTTATAATAACCAATATCTGATGGTTGATACAAGACGGTATACATATAACTTATGGATTACTTGAAGCAGAATTCAACCAAAATTAAGTATTTTCTGATTTGCATACCTATTTTGTAATATCTGAAAGATCTGTAATTGTTAGCAGTTATAAATTGGGTACAGCCTCATGTCATCAATTAAATTTGCACTAGTGGATTTTAACTTTAATGTAAAATTAACAATTATACAACTTAAAAGGTAGCTTCTATTTACATCAATTACTTTGTAAGCTAAAAATAATTAACTCATTTTTTTGCACCTTTCTAAACAGGTCCCTTTAATATTTGTTAAATCCACAATATACCTCAATAGCATTATGGTGAGTAATTTTGACCAAGAAGCTGTTTGTGAAGGGACTCTATTTTGTGTGTAATTAATGAGATCCATCTCTTTGTTTATGTGTCTTAGTATTCACAGCGATTGTAGCATTGCTTACAATATGTAGATAATATGTGATTAAGTCCACTTATCTAGTTCTAATAGTGAAAAGCTTAAGGTTAGAAACATGACATTTCTGAAACATAATATACAAGCTTCACCCTTGGGCTTTCACTTTATGCTATTATTGTGGATTATGTTCAGTAAAGAATTCAGTAATAAAGGTGCCATATATAAAAATATGTTCATGACATTGTATTACACGGCAAATCCTTTAATGCAGCATTGTTTATAAAGAAATTGGCATCTAATATTAAAGGGGTATGTCATTCTGAATATAGCAGCATAACTAGTTGCCTGTTATATCAATTTAGTAAATGCATGGGTGCTGTATTGTATACATGGAAACAGTTTATGAAATATATACATATATATACACATATATATATACACACACACATATTCCAATAGCAATTTATTTATGGCACTGGCCAAATATATTGGCTTTATTTTTTTATTTTTTTTATAGATTTGTGAATTGTGTGCTTTGAAGGGGAAATATATACAAATGTTCATCATAACATGAAGCTTGTATAAATAATTTGTTCTGTCTATTATTTTAACTTCCCAAATGACATATATACTTTATGTTTAATTTTAAGCATCAATGAATGCTTTTTTTACCTTTGCTACCCCCACTGCCTTCCTAAAATCTGTCCCTCCCTCCCATAACTGCTGTCTGTGCCTCAGTGGAAGTTAATTGTAAATAGTGTATGATTAAATACCATCTACTCCTTCTATAACTCCTGAAAAGGTGGATGCAAACGTAACCAAAATCCATTTTCAAAGCCCTGCTCTCTGCATATAAATTTTTATATATATATAATGCTAAATAATTATAATTATTATTTATTTATTTTGTTTAAAAAGGCATGATTTATTGCCAACACAAGCCCTATTTATTAGACTCATGCTGAGTACAGCTTTATTGCGCTGCATATTATGGCTTTTTTCTTGCCTTTTAAGACTAATGTGCAGACTTTTTTGTAATGCTTCTATGCTCTGCCCACTAAATAATCACTTGAATGAGCAAACAACCCAGATAAATTACTCTCAAATAGTTTCCTTTTTGTCCCTTTCAGACTTGTCATGAATGAAATAGGTAATGGCTTTCCTTCAATGGCTTGCAAAACTTTAATGGAAATATAAAATAAAACATCAGTCAGAACAAATTCATTTTTTTTAAAACACCAATTGTGAAACGGATGTCAAATCAAGCCAGCACTCCAAGGATTACCTTTTATTGGTCTTCTGTGTAGAACACATGAAGAGCTGTTGTCGAGTTCAACTGTTAAAATCTTTGCGAAAGCAGGAAAGTATTTTTGCATATTATTGAAAGGTAGAGTTATGCTTTAATAATGTGTGCCATTGCTGAATTGGTCCTTTTTAGAATGATATGTTTGTGTTATTGGCATGAAAATGAATTCTCTGCTAATACATTATTTTGTGTACTGGTATCTGCTACCAAACCAAAATTTATTATGGTGAGAGAGTTAGAGCAAAAAAGTGAAAGAGAATATTTGGCCTGGTCTGTGTGTGTGTAATTTATTGTTCTCTCTGTTGAAGTGGAAAGAGAACATTCTGCAAGGTACTCATGCTCCTCATTTTCCTTTTTTGTCCAGCATGACCTGGCTCTTAGTTCTCTGTTGTTCCAGTGATGAGAAAAAGGAACAGATTATTCATGCATTGAATGTCTTTTATTTCAGATAATAGTGACACCCCCTTGTGAACCAATGTGTAAGCCATCAACAACAGCCACTGAAACAAACCTAATTAAGGCAAACCAACCATTGTCTGTAACGGTGATAATTAGTCCTCATAGAGTTAGATGGGCTCAGATTTTCTATTTCTTTTATGAAAAAAATTAACATGTTTGACAGAAGTAATAAGAAGCATTGTATTGCTAATGATCCTGGGTATGGTTATCCAATCCATCTGTGACCAGAGAGCTACTACTAAAGTAAATATAGAGGTAAACAAAACAATTATCCCAGCCCTGTTGGTTTGGTTAGAATCAAAACTGCATTATAAACTGGATTCCCAATCTCTGTTCCCTGAGGGTATAAATCAATCCAGATAACAAATGTTTGTTTTACTGGACAATAATTAACTAAAATATTATGGCACTACAGCATCCTTTCAGCAAAGTCTACCCAAAGTAATTCAATTTCTAAGGAAGACCAAAATGGCATGAATTATTTAAATTCACGCTAACATTTACCAATGGGAATGTACACATAAATTTTAATTTAAAGTATGTTTTGTGGACTGCAGCTTTTGTATTATTCAACTAGATTTACATTTTATTCAACGAATATTTTGAATATAATACAAAATGGAGGGTACAGACAAATAAATCACTATTTAGGAACAGTGACTATAGCAACCATGTAACCCATAAACATTCGGCTGGGTGATGGCCAAAACACAAATATAAATCATTAAAATCACATCATAATAATGCTAAGGTACTGTTCACAACTGTCCACAAGATACCAAAAAGTATGTTGATAAGCTATGAACACTGTTTTGTATAACTATCACATCAGTAAAGTATTTATTATTTTTAGATGTTAATTCTTTTATAGATGTACAAGTGGAATTGCTAGGCTCAAATCAGATTATTTCCCAAAGGGAAGGCGATAGCATCATGTATAGCAGTATTTTTACAAAAGCATGGCACTTGCCATTGTATTTACAAAATGTAAATTAGTGCCCCGTTATTATTATGCCTATACAGCAGGGGTCCCAAACCTTTCTTACTTGTGAGCCACAGTCGAATGTAGAAAGACTTGGAGAGCAACACAAGCACCATAAAAGTTCATGGAGGAGCCAAATAAGGGCTAAGATTGGCTATAAGGCAACCTCTATGCACCCTATCAGCTTACAGGGGCTTTATTTGGTAGGAAATCTTGTTTTTATTCAACAAAAACTTTCCCCCAAGTCAGGAATTCAAAAATAACTCCCTGGTTTGGGGGCACTGAAAGCAACATCCAAGGGGTTGGTGAGTAACATGTTGCCCCCGAGCCACTGGTTGGGGATCACTGCTATACAGCAATCACAGATACAGATGCTTGAAATATATACTTTTTATACCTATATACAGCATATCATGATGGTTGGGGAAGAGGGTGACAATTTTGCTTGGGGAGGCTTCCAACATGAGTTTTTTTTATTTTTGAACTCATAATTGTATATAAATATACAGAAGTTTATTTCTTTTCGGGAAGGCTATGTCTCTCTGTATCTTCATTTTTCCTCCACCTATGAGGGTACTTAATTCTATGTTAAAAAGTTGATTTCTCTGTTCTAGAAGATCGTTAAATCTAGGAAAAATCGATGCAGCTGCTACATAGCAAACTGTTAGGACAGCTGTAGAGAACTAGGACAGCAAGATGATCAGATTTAGACTTATAGATGAGAAATTCTACATATGAGATGTGAAAACATTGACATAAATATGACTAATATAATGATATGTCATATATGATATGTAGTCACCGTATATGGAGTGATGGAGGTAGCTCCAAAACATCCAATTACCCAAACTTGTGGATTTTTTTTTTTTTTGTACAAAAATAGACATTAACCTGGCGTGACAGTTTACAGTTTTCCTTGTGATCCTAAAATATGCAGCATGTTTCTAGCAATCGAAATATGTGTTACATTTAGGGGCACAATTACTAAGACACGAATCTGAACCGAATTGGAAAATTCCGATTTGAAAACGAACATTTTGCGACTTTTTCGTATTTTTTGCGATTTTTTTCGGTGTCTTTATGACTTTTCGGAAATTGTCGCGACTTTTTCGTTACCAATACCATTTGTGCGAAAAAACGCGAGTTTTTCGTAGCCATTCCGAAAGTTGCGCAAAATCTGGCGATTTTTTCGTAGCATTAAAACTTGAGCAAAAAGTTGCGATTTTTTCGTAGCGTTAAAACTTGCGCGAAACGTCGCACCTTTTAAGTTTTAACGCTACGAAAAAGGTGCAACTTTTCGTGCAAGTTTTAACGCTACGAAAAATCGCCAGATTTTGCGCAACTTTCGGAATGGCTACGAAAAACTCGCGTTTTTTCGCACAAATCGTATTAGTAACGAAAAAGTCACGACAATTTTCCGAAAAAAATCGCAAAATACCGATCATTACGAAAAAAACGCAATCGGACGCATTCGGCCCGTTCGTGGGTTAGTAAATGTGCCCCTTAGTCTCATATTTATATACCAAGTAGACTTATAGGCTGATCATTTACAAGTTGAACTTACAGAAGTTAAAGAAACTCCAAAACTGTTTACTCTGCAAGATTCTTGTGTAACAAACCTATTCTGTTTTTGGAAAACATCAAAAAAAAAAAAAAAAAAGATGCCTATGTCACTGCCAAATAGCTTGGAACTAAAAACTAAAAATCAATGTTGTAATGTGAGTTGGCAGAGAATGTGCTGTAATTTGGCTATATGTGTCAGCAAGCTAAAAGTATAACTTACAGGCACTTTCCCCATATTCAGTCAAATCAAGATCCTTTGGAAATGTCAGAACTGTGATACCCGGTGTGTATACGTTAGCTTAAAATGTCAAAAACTCTATGTTTCCGTGAATGGTTAGAACCAGAAAAAGATCAACTTTATTCATTATATAAATGTCATATTTGTAGTTTAGTAATTATTTCCAGCCAGCAGATATTTGACAAGATACTACTCTGAAATTGTGTCAGGCTGAAAAATAAATTCTAAAAAAAATCAGAATGTAAAATCAATTGCCTAATTGGCATAAGCCCAGAATGACAGGCCCAACATCAAACTGAAAAATCTAGATTCATAAGTAATGACTCAGGGACAGGCAAACTAAGTACATTGTATTGTATCACACAAAAATGCAACCACCATGTCAGAATACTAGTAAGCCTGCTAGCTAATTAAAAGTAAAATAAATGTCTGTGTAAAAGACACTTTGGTGGTGTTTTACACAATTGTGGAATAATGACCGTGAACCATGTTGTCCTTCAGATGTTACACTGCTGTAACATCAAGGGGAGCTGGTAGTTATATTTTAAAAACAACTATGGAGCCCCAGTTTCACTCTAATTAATTTGCAACTTTAACAACTGCATTTGGTAAAACTATTCTCACTTGCTTTACCTTAAGTATATATACTTACAGTGCTGATCAGTTATCTGATTTGATCTGCACTGTGGTCACAATATTTCTTCTGCCAGGCAAAAATTGATTTGTTTAATGATAAAGGGAGCCTGAGGTTGCTTACTTTTCTAAAAGCCTACTGTCATATAGGTAACTTTATCGAGTGTAATGGTGGTAACTACTGACTGTGGCAGTAAAGAGGACATATTATATCATTTTGCCTCTGCGCAAGGCAGACAAGGTACATGTCCATTGAAGGATGTATTTCCTAATATGCCATGATAACTGCAAATTGCAGTTCACAAAATGACATTACAGCAGCCAAAGACAAGGTGGTATGAACATTTTCAGTCTGAATCCAACAGAATCTAGGGTTGGCTACATGTTCCCTAAAACCAAAGAATATTACTGGAAAGAAAAATCTGCTTTTGCTAACTGTCACTGCTATCCTCATGTCACTGTGTGTGGTTAGTGAAAATGATTGTTAATGATTTGTTACTTTACTGCAATAATTGGTCATCATGGCAAAATCACATCTTACATTAACCTTGATTAAATATGTAAGTATAAGGGGCAGATTTATCAAAGTACGATTTTCGTACCCTTAAAAAGCACGATACTAAAACATTGTATTAAATATGATTTTTTTGTATTGTGCTTTTTAAAGTACGAAAAAATTGTATATGCTAGTACGAAAAATTTTCGTATCTGACGATTGTTAACAGCAGGAAAAGATTTCTGACTTTGATCCTTCAGTGCATGATTTTGGAAGCTTCCCACAGGACTCAATGGCACTCTGCAGCTCCAACCTGGCCCAAGGAAAGTCGCGATAACGAAGCTTGAATGAATCCGAAACTTTTGTACTCGCCGCGACAACTATGATTTTGGTGCACAAATTGTCACGTTTTTTCTCGAAAGTACGAAAAAGTCACACAAATGTATGAAAATATCATAGAAAATACGCAAAAGTTGTAAACTTTAGAAAAAATACAATTTTTTTTGTATTCGGACCTGTCATACTTTTATGAATGTGCCCCTAAATGTGTACTTCTTAAAAGTCTAGGATATGATGTTTTCATTATGCACCCCAGTTAAATCCCCATTGAATTCCTCTGAGATTGATAGAAGCAGAGAGGAAGAGGAATGAGTTCAGTATAGTGTATATTACACCTTTATGACACAGAGTGGTAAAATTCATGTAAAAGTTAAACTTTCATGGGCAATGCTGACTTGAAAAATGTGACAAGGCATGTCATTTAGTTACTAGGTACACCACGAAAAGTAACCAGCCATAATGGTCTGTTGCATTTTTAGGTACAATTTTTTTTTTTTTTAAAGGATAAAAATATTTTTTTTTATGTTTGTTATATATTTGATTCTATTACATGTCACACATAATACTTTAGGAACCATAGTTTGTAATTAGGCAGGATACCATGCCTGATTCAAAATAATGTTTCTGTTAAATAAACACTCTAAATTATGACCATACTCCCCCAATAAATTATATGATTTTATTTAAAACTTTTTGATCCTTGCAAGGTGACACTATAGAGGTATAAATGATATGCCAATACAATAATAACATATTATTTTTACTAAAAGGTGAATCTGAACATAAAGATTGTCTTCATTCAGATTATTTGGCTGGTTCAGAAAGAAGAAGATTCAAAATAGATTAAGAAGGGATGGAATTCATAATGAATACATTTAGGCAAGATAGCTGAGTCAAAATGAATTTCATTCCAACACAATCTGTTCTGAAAGTCCGCTATCCTGAGCCATCTTAATAATTGAATGGCATAGTTGATAGCTGACACTTTGCCTTTGCATTTTAGTTACAAAAAAAACAAGGAATTTTTACAAATATATTTAGAAAACAAGTACAGCAAAGTGTGTCTTGTTGATAATTATTCCAGATTATTAATATGACACGGGAAGCCTAAAAATAGATTGGGTTGTGATGCGACTGATCTGTAATCATGTCCCACATTTTCTGAATTCTTTATTTCTACTGAGGTCCACAGAAAAATTAGATAGTCCTCTAAGCATGAAGCTGAATTAATTTTTAATATTTGCAATGACATAGATGGACATTACACTTAACCTGGATCATACAATATTAAAATAGGTGTCTATGTGGTTCAGTGTTATTACTTGAAGAGCCAAAAGGAAATCCAGGCTGAAATTAGAGCAAATAATATCATATAAAGGATTATGGACAATATCTTAAAGAAGCAAACACAGAGAAAGTGAGACCTTGCCTGTATTTGTGCATAACCTTTTTACCCCCATCTGTAATAAGTACCCAGGTAGTAACCCAATTTAGGGAACTGCACACCTTATTGGTTACTATGGGTAACTGCACCTGAGCAAACTTAGGGGGAATGTAATAAAACCAGTTACGGAAAAATATTTACAATGCAAAAATGTATGCCTCTGTGTGATCAAGTTTGCAACCACTTTTGCAACCACTTCCGACAGTGGAAGAAAGCTTGCGAATTTTACTGTTTACACCATTGCGCCAAAAGATTAGGCCACCTTCAAGCATGCCTTAAAAAGTTTGCAATACACAATTAAAATTTGCTATGCAGTAACAGTCCGATGAACAAAATTATATTGCACAATGCGTATTTTTATTCTTATTTGTGTGCATTTTTTTTCCATTTATGACTTTTATTATATTCCCCCATTAATGCCATTTCTTACACAACATTTCTATTGTGTGGAATATACAATCAATTAATATTCATTAACAATGGAGATTTCCTTGTGTTCCCAGTGGTTTTGTTTTTGTGTTTATTTCAGTTAGTGTTTTAAGAGTATAAAATTATTTATTTATTTATTTATTTATTATTGGAGAATTTAAATTCAGCATATCATGTATGGTTAAATGTATGGTTAAGTGGATTTCTGTTTTAGCACCTTGTCACAGTTATATGATATTTTCTATTTTCTGTGAACTGGCCACAAGCACTAACACAGGCAGCTGCTATTTGTTTCTCTCTTGAGAATGTTGTACTGTAGGCACACAGATGATCGAGAGAGAGCCTTTGATGGAATGCACCTGAAGATGCTATTTTTGCCTTCCTGCTGTTTTTAGTAATGACTGCTGAATACATTTTTTGACTAATATTCCTTTTTGCTATTTCCATGATTTGTGGTAAAAAAAGAAAAAAACTACTTCTTTTAGAAATGGTTTGTGCACAGTGGGTTAACATTTTTACTATGTGTGAGTTAGGTCTTTAAAATATTCAGTCAGCCATGAAGCACTGACTTCTATACATTTGTATATAACATATTCTCCAAGTATCTAGGTCTCAATGCACACATTACATAAATATACAGTGAATTGCAACAAAAAAAGACATTGCTGGTAAATGCGAATTGATAGAGATTTACCTAAATATTTCCCAGGAGATGTTAAACTACAATCCCCTATTCAAATACAATTACATTACATTTACTTCGCTATTCTGAGAAAAATATCCATTAGCGTTCTTCATGTTCAAGACATATTCTAGGAGGAAAAGTATTATTGTTTCTTAAAGACCAATTTTATGAAATATATACTTTGTTGATGATAATATCAACATCCATTACTCTATTAATGAAGTGGTTTCAGTTTCATCGAAACAAGAAATCATTATCCACTGCTGTTAATTAACAAATGGTGTCCATATGTACTGAATAAATCATAGGAAGGGTATAAGTATGTAGACCACAGCAACCAGAATCTCATGATGCTCCTCTATTAAAACAACGAAAAAACAGATATTTATACGTTTTTAATATTATACGTTTTTAATATTATTAAATTGTTTTTCAGTCTTCATCTATATTCTTATTATAGACAGTTTTAGTAAATGAATGTGTGGTCTTAATTAAATCTTGGTTAAAGTGTTAACATGATTATGGTCTCCCTTAAAGAAGCTTTACCATAAAACAAGAACCCACTGTTATTTTTCACCAAAGGGACAGAGGTGCAAATCATATGGTTACTAGGTAACAAGCAGCTCATGCAGAAAAAGAAAGACTTTGATTTTGCATTAAACAAATTATCTTCTTTTCAAAAAATATTTTCATTAAAGGTTTAGCAACATTTTCTGCAGCTCAGAATAACTAAACAAGCAAAATTATAAGAAGGACAATAATAACCAATAAATAAATGTTTGTCCCATAAGAGTATTGGAACCCTTCTATCATTGTATGTAATGTAAACTGACACATAAACAGAAAAAAACTTAATGTCATATGTAAAGGGTCAAGAAATCATAGTTGCCAAATCATGTTCCTTCAAAAGTTCAATTTTGTACTGTTTTAGAAAGATTTTTTCCAAAAAATCACCAATTGTATTTCCTGTTAGCTGCTTTTCTATGCTGTGCAGGAGAGCCAAAAAGCACCCAACACTTTGCACTGCAGGGTGGCAGCCAATCAGCTGTACCTGTCAAAAAATTGGAGCCAACCTTTGCTTGTGTAAAGGCAGAGCTGTAATAGGCTACTTATACTTTACGACAAAAACCGTTGACTTATAACAGACAATGGGCCAGAGAGAATGTATAGGGAGCACCAATAAAAGAGTCATTTATAAAGTTAACATTACTTTTAGCCCTCATTGATATTAGGCAGCATATATTGTTTACCACTCCCCACTTATTGAGGATGATTGCCAAAAGCTATTTTATGTTTGAAACATTTTCAGCTACTGCTGAATTTCATGAAGTCAACACAAATAAACATGAATTCACAGAATAGTTACAGTGCATTTCATAGCTTGGGGTATGAATACTTAATGTTAAAGAACCCTTTAAGTAATAAAAATGGCTGAGTTATCTTTTTCCAAGATATGTTTTAGTTGTCTTCTCTATTGAACTCCTAGTAAATGTCATCAAGAAATGAAAGGGATAAGAAACAAATGAATATGCCATTTACTGTAATTTATATGCAGCCTAAAGGAATCACACTGTGCTTTTCCGGAATGCTATAAGGAATGGTAGTAGGGGAGAGAGACAATGAGGAGTGAGTCACTCATCCGGTTACACAAAGCACACATACCGCCAATCCTACACATAGAAAGGTATTATATGGAAGGCAATGCACATCTTTTATATTTTATTGTTGCAAGGATGTTGAATATGGACTTGCCAAGGACAAGCCATGAGGAAGAGGGAGGGGACGTTCTTTTATTGCTTTGACCAGAGTCAGACAAAGCTTAAGATCTAGCAAAAAAAAAAAAAAAGTATTAAACCCTATAGCAAATAAACCTACACAGAATGTTTCAATGGAAACTGAATGCTGAAATGTAGAAAAAAAAGTTTACTGAATTTTCAACTGCAACCTCTCCACTTGTATTGAGTAAAATGTCTGATATCGTAAAATGAAACCTACTTTTGTGTTAATATTCCTTAAGCTAATCATTGCCTGTTTTTCTGTTACAGGTCTTG
Organism: Xenopus tropicalis; assembly: GCF_000004195.4. Classification (NCBI taxonomy): domain Eukaryota; kingdom Metazoa; phylum Chordata; class Amphibia; order Anura; family Pipidae; genus Xenopus; species Xenopus tropicalis. Next base: position 66,112,051 of record NC_030679.2, read on the forward strand.
CTGCCCTTGTATCAGCTGGTTATCAATGATGGCATTGTAAGATAAAGCAAGTAAATTACCAGCCTAACAAACAATGGCCAACCGCAGGATCAGCATCATCACCAAGGTTATTTAAAGTCAATCAGGAACACGGTGACCTTCATTTTCTACAGCATGTGTGGCACGCTGAAAAAACATCATTGCTTTTTGTTTCCAAGAAGAATGTTTTGTTTTGCTCAACTGGTTTGCTGATAAGGAAAAGCAATGCTTTCATGAACTAGTGAATCTGTAATAATATTATTTTGATATAAGCAGATACAAATTTCAGTGGAGCTGAGTGATTTGAAACAAGTGAACAAAAATGAGGGATATGTTCCTCAGAATACACTTGTTACTTGGATTAGCTATTGCTACCCATGGGCACACTACACCAAAAAAGATGGATTGTCCTCATTCATGTTCATGTGAAATAAGGCCCTGGTTTACTCCAAAATCTATTTATATTGAGGCTCTTACAGTGGATTGCAATGCATTAGACCTTTACAGTGTTCCAGACAAACTACCTGCAAAAACACAGATCCTACTCTTACAAGCAAACAACATTGAAGAAATAAAAAACACTGATCATTTTCCTGTTAATCTAACAGGCTTGGATTTGTCACAAAACAATTTATCACTGATTGCAAATATCAATTTTACAAACATGCATCAAATTCTTTCGGTGTACCTTGAAGAAAATAAACTCACTGAACTGATGGAGGGATCTTTTTCTGGACTGGAGAATTTACAGGAACTTTACATTAATCATAATTTGATATCTGTAATATCACCAAAAGCATTTGCTGGGGTAAGCAATCTTCTCAGGCTTCACCTCAATTCAAATAGATTGCAAATGATAAACAGCATGTGGTTTGAAGCAATACCAAATCTTGAGATCCTTATGATTGGGGAAAATCCTATAGTCAATATTGAAGATATGAACTTTAAGCCTCTTATCAATCTTCGCAGCCTGGTTTTAGCAGGAGTTAATCTAACAGAAATACCTGATAACGCCTTTTTAGGGCTTGAAAAATTAGAAAGCATCTCATTCTATGACAACAAATTTATTCATGTTCCCTCTGTTGCTCTTCAGAAGGTTGTGAACCTCAAATTTTTGGATCTTAATAAAAATCCTGTTCGGAGAATACAAAGGGGAGATTTTAGTAACATGCTACACCTGAAGGAGCTAGGGATTAATAATATGCCAGAATTAGTTTCCATAGACAGCCTTGCTATTGAAAATTTACCAGAACTGAGGAAAATAGAAGCAACCAATAATCCCAAATTGGCATATATTCATCCTAATGCATTTTACAGACTTCCAAAACTGGAAACACTGATGCTCAACAGTAACTCTCTTAGTGCCATATACCGGAGTACAATTGAAGCATTGCCCAATCTTAAAGAAATAAGCATTCACAGCAATCCAATGAGATGTGATTGTGTCATTCGCTGGATCAACATGAACAAAACAAGCATCCGTTTTATGGAACCAGATTCATTGTTCTGTTTTGATCCCCCTGAATTTCAAGGTCTAAATATCAGGCAAGTCCACTTTAGAGAAATGATGGAAATATGCCTTCCGCTGATAGCACCTCAGAGCTTCCCCTTGGATCTGGATTTGAACACAGGCAGCTCTGTTTCACTGCACTGCAGAGCAACTGCAGAGCCGGAGCCTGAAATCTACTGGATCACACCATCTGGTTATAAACTTGTACCCAATATTGCTTCAGGTATATTTTATGTTCACCCAGAGGGCACACTTACGATAAAAAATGTAAGCCTAGCAGAAGCTGGACTTTATACTTGTGTCGCAAAGAATTTGGTTGGTGCCGATTTAAAAACTATTTTAATCACAGTGGATGGATCCTTTACTGGGGAAGTCAATGGCTCTTTAAAAATTATTATTAAAGAAGTCCAGTCAAATTCAGTTATGGTATCGTGGAAATCAAAATCTAAGATTCTGAAATCAAGTGTACAATGGACTGCTTATGTAAAGACTGAATATACCCAAATTGCTCATAGTGTCCGAATGCCGTCAGATATTAAGCAGTACAATTTAACACGCCTTAATCCATTAACTGAATATGAAATCTGTATAGATGCACCTAATATTTACCAACACATTGAAAAGCAATGTATTAATGTCACCACAAAAGGGATGGATACAATGATGAAAGAACGTGAATTTATCAATTCAGCAACTGTAATTATTACACTTTGCTGTATTTTTGGAATCATTGCAGTAGCCTTTATTTTTAATTCTACATCTTCCTATTTGAAGCATAATTCAGATAAATATACTAGGAACAGCATACAAATACCGGCATTTGCTTATAGCGACCTTTATCCTCCTCTGTTAAGTCTTTGGAATGCAGACAAAGAAAGCACAGCTCTCGAAGTAAAAGCCACTGTTATAAAGGTGCCAACAAACTCACCATAAAGTCTATTTGGCCAACTTATGGAATACAAACAAGCACAAGATTATAGTTGTGCTTTTCTTGAAGCAGGAAGATGTTTTGTAAGACAAAATGACTTCATTGCAACTGCTGAAAGCTACACAGGATCAGCCTATGGATGATTTCCATTTTGGCTTAATGAAATAGTAAGTCAGACAGCAAAGTGCTCCATGATAAACCAGAAAAACTTGGGGGTGTAAACATAACTTTCTTTGTTAAACATAATTCAAGGAAATAACTCTTTTATGTATTTGATTATTATTTTATATATATATATATAAGTAAATATATATATATATATTACACCTTAGATAAACTAAGCAATACCTCCTCACGTGATGTATAATACCTTTTAGCAAAGAGTTTTTGAAGTGATGAGACAAACTAGATTTGAAACTCGGTGTTGCAAATGGAAATTTCTGTAGAGTTGTAGAGGCAGTAAATGTACTTTTTTATGGAGAAAAATACATTTTTTGATTAAAATAAAAATGAATTGTGCCATGGCTATTTTGTTATCGCATAAAAGTATACATGATAAGAAACATCTCACTTAATTCCAATGTGTGTAATATTAAAATCAAAGCCATATAAATAAGCAATAAGAGCTCTTATTTGCTCCACAGTGACATATAAGCAATATTTTGCAAGAAACATAAAAAAATAAAATAAAACTTTGCCTATGGAAAGAAAATATAATTATAAGAAACTTTCCAATATAGGTTCATTACAAACTTCCAATTGTTTTAAGGCTATTTTTAAACTTAATTTTCAATTAAAAGCAGCAACAGTCTATCTTCTGGAATTATTTACACTGCATATTCCAATGAAAAAAGTAAAAAGAAACCAATTAAATAACAGGCCTGCCTTGGTTGGAGGAGAATTAACTTCTGCTATATTGTTTCAAAAGTGAGAACCAATAGTGTTCATTACCATTGACCTTGAAAACTGTTGACACATTTTTTATTTACTTTATATTGGAACTTTTTAAAAAAAAATATATATATATTCAATATTTTATTTTAGGGGTTACATTAAAAAATGTGTACCATTGCATCTACTTCAGTTATTCTGAATGGTTGCGTTTGTTTCAAAATTGGATGATCGGGCATTTTATTTTTTATTCAAGTAGGGTTGAGTGCTTCCGAGCTGTCTAAGCTAAATTACTGCTCAGTTTCATTAAACAGCTGCATATGCTTGTGAGCACCAACAACATGGTTCATAATAAAGGGCACTACGTCAGTGACAATTTTGGGTGTGGTTGGGCAGCTCATGGAGTGAAGAAAATCTGAGGATTTTCAGTGAGTTTCATTGTGGTGAATAAAAAGAGGATACATTTTATTGTGGATTTTATTTTACAGTTCAGTGTTTAGCTGACATTAATTCCTTTAGCTGATAAGATTCCTTTTAATAAAATGCAACTTTCAACACAAACACACTAGCTTTTAAAGAATACATGCATCTTATCTGGGTCAGCTTGGGTTCAGACAAAATCCATTCACAGGAGATGCTTGTAGCAATTAAGCTGCAACTGCATTTTGAGAGAACAAAAGCAGTGATGAAAACGTAATAATTTCCATAACAGACTTTGTACCGCCATTTCAAATAACAGAAATGGCCAAAATATATGTATTATTAATGAATGAAGTCTAAATATCTAAACTAATTAGCACAATTATATTAATTTACAACATAGAAAACTGCATAACAGTAACCCAGGAAGTAGGAATGTGAATCCTACAATGGTGCAATTAAGTGACAGTAATAATCTACTCAATATACTGTATCATCTATATATAATCTTGGAAGTATAACCAGTTATAATGATGGTAACTCTACATTAAAGTGATATTAACCCTTTTATGAAATTGTGGCTATCCCATCACCAGGACACAGAACTCTGAAAATTGCAATTTTTTCCAATCATCATTATAAACATCTTACTGTAACCCACTGATTGTCAGACTTTTTTGTTCAAACCCCCCTTTGAAGGGCCCCTTATCTCATAACAAGGTTACACATATAGAAAAATATCAGTATATCAGCCATTTAGCTACTGCTTCAAGAATATCTAGGACAGCTTAAAATTAAATTTTCACTGCAAGTCTCACCCTAGTTGACTTCTTAGCTGGGCTGTGTATGTAGGAGAGAAAACAGGCATTCTCCCCAAAATGTTACTTTGAGCTGAATTTAGACTGATCAGCCCCCTACCACTACTCCAAGCCCACAAATTGAGAACCACTTCACTAAGCTATACTTTGAGATCGCAGGTGCATGGTGGAAAAAATGAACAAGCAACCAACTTTTGCACACAACAGTGACATCCAAAGAGGCATTTCCCAATGCACAGTTGGTTGGAACTTGCCACTAAAAGGTAAGGTAGACTTCTCACTAAAGTACTAGTCATATTAGTCTGTGGAAACCATCTGAACCAATGGATGAATGAACTTCTACAAAAGAGTTTGTGTTTTAAATGAATTTGCATTTTTACCTACAAATCATTCTTACATCTGCCCTATAGCATAATGTTTAAACAAACTTTTTAAATGTATGGTTTTTTTTTTAACTTATAGCCATCTATGAACCAACAAGACACGTTACAAGAAAATGCATGACTTGTGTCTCACTAAGATGTACAGAGAATATTTTTCCATGGCTCCTAGAATGGCAGGACTTCATAGAATTATACACTCACAATTGGTCAACATCTCATACTGCTTGTAGCCACTATCTTTGGTCCTTAAATTACAGCTGAACTAAAACTATGGGAGCATAGTGGAAATTTTAATTAAGTAATTTTTGGAGTGCAGCATATTAACTATTTCTGGAACATGATCATATGTTTTTATAATAATTCTGAAATCGCTAGGTAAGCTGCATGAGATGTATATTTATACATGCACGGTACCGGTAAGTGCCATACATTTTTATTATAGTAGAATGAAGCATCCAGGCTTATGCTAGGTAGCTACCACTTAAAAGTATAGGGATTTTACATTTTTCAGAAAAATCTTGCCACTATTGACAAATCACTCTTGAGCACACAACAGCATAAAAATTTCTTGGCTAGACAATTTCATCAATCACAAGTAATTTCAGCACCATAGACAGAGTTTTTCATTCAAACCTATTTGTCACTAGGAAAAAGGGATGAAATATGACCCATTCCATTAGTGGTGCTGGATAGGTCAGCAATATGTGCTCTTAGGTATCTTCTACATTAATATTAGTGAATATGAACCCTTGGTAATCTTTTCATATTTATGTGCTATTGTGGCATGTGATAATATCAAGACAATAGAAAAATGCACACATGAAAGATACATGATTTGTAAGATATTTTTGAGATATTTACTTTTTTTTATTTAATAAATAAATACGTGTGTGTGTGTGTGTATATATATAAATATATATGATACATGGCTTCTGATGGTTTAGTACTGTCATCACAACAGACTAAGGGGCAGATTTACAAAAGACTGCCTCTTTTTACTTAATCATTACTGGAAAACTAATACTAGTTTAAGATTTAAGAACTATTTTACAGGGTTATTTAAAAAGCGAAATAACTTGGAAAAGATTTTACCAATTTGTAAAGTCCCCCCACTGACATCCATGTCCATATGTGACAGTCAAGAGATACATTGACCAGATAGATATCAATATGGTGAAATGAAGAGATGTTTTCAGTTCAACATAGATCACCATACCAAATACAAAATGCTACGGTGGGTGTTAACTCTGCTACAAAATAAATATAAATTCTATCAATGTGCAAATATATTTAGCACATTAGCAATCAACCTGTATAAAGCTTTTTTTTCCCCTTTGGGAACAAAAGTCATTGGGGCTGATTTACTAAGACACGAATTCGAATCCGAATTGGAAAAATTCAGATTGGAAAACGAACATTTTGCGACTTTTTCGTATTTTTTGCGATTTTTTCGGCGTCTTTACCATTTGCGCGAAAAAACGCGAGTTTTTCGTAGCCATTACGACTTGCGTGAAAAAACGCGAGTTTTTCGTAGCCATTCCGAAAGTTGCGCAAAGTCGCGTTTTTTTCATAGCGTTAAAACTTGTGCGAAAAGTCGCGCCTTTTTCGTAGCGTTAAAACTTAAAAGGCGCGACGTTTCGCACAAGTTTTAACTACGAAAAAATTGCGACTTTTCGCGCAAGTTTTAACGCTACGAAAAAATCGCGACTTTGCGCAACTTTTGGAATGGCTACGAAAAACTCACATTTATTCGCAAAAATCGTATTGGTAAGAAAAAAGTCGCGCTAATTTCCGAAAAAATCGCAAAATACCGATCATTACAAAAAAAACGCAATCGGACGCATTCGGCCCGTTCGTGGGTTAGTAAATGTGCCCCATTGTTTAGTTAACACAGCAAAGGATGGAATACTAACTAATATACATGGTTCTCACTGACAGGTGTAAAAAAGTTTAAGGAAAAACCTGTTCAGTAGCATTTATGTCCTGTACAGGAGCCAAAGTACTGGGCAGAGAAATCCCATAAGCAGAAAGTCAAAATCGAAGGGCTAGAATAAATTCTAGCCCTTTAATTTAAAAAAGAAACAATGGTTTTGTTTTGTTATGTGACAAATACATCCTTTGCACTTTGAGATGACACACACAAACACTGTATATAGTAGGTAAAGCTTTGATCATGAATAAGGGCATACATTAGATTGCTGAAGCAAACAGGCAGTGCCTAAATAGATTGACAAAGGCAGAAGAACATGCAGATAAACAGATTACAAGGTTTCATATTATGAAAAACAACTTCTTCTAAAACAATAGGATTCTAAGCTATTTTTATATTTTCTATAATTTCTATAAAATGCATTGGATCAGTTTTAGGTTTTGTGACCCATTACAAATAGCAACAGCACAAAGTCACATTTTTACACTATATGGAGATTTTAATGTTATCATAATGTGTGTTTATCCAACTAATATTCACCATAACACTTCAAATGATTCTCCATGCAATCTAGAATTCATTTAAAATGAAAACATTACAAATATTTGCTTCGGAATGTTAGGCATCCAATGAACTGCAACTTGCTGTTTAGAATTAAATCAATGTATAAATAATACAATTTTTCTTTTATTTCAACCAATTTCACAACGATATGCAACACAAATGAATGCAATCTGATTCATGTCAACATGATGCGAGGGATCTAATGTTATACTGCCTGCACAAAGAATTCTGTGCGGATATTTGGGCAGTCTTGCAAATTGATGTTTGCAATACATATTTATTGCATTATTAAAATCTAAAAAAAAGCTAAATTAATTTACATATTCTATTTTTAAAGAATAGCGATGAGCGAATTTTTTAGCCAGGCATGAATTTGCAGTGAATTTCTGCATTTCACCATTGGGGAATTGTTTGTCAAAACTCCTGTGAAAATTTGCTGTAAAAAATAGGTCGCGTGTCAAAATGGCACCGGACCCGGCAAAAAAAGATGTGCACGACAATAAAAACCGCGGGCGACAAAAAGGTGCTTGACAAATGCGTTTCTCAGATTTTTCGGCGAAGCGAAACGGGACAGAATCACTCATCACTATTGAAGAATTAAATACTGACCATTTTCTTATAAATGGATTTGTATGAGGGGAAAACCATTGTCATTTGCTGAGTTTTCACATCAAAAGGCTTTTTTTAAAAATAATTTGTGACAATTTGTGCACAGGCACACACACACTCAATGCAAATATTTATTTGAAAGCTCTAGTTAGATAAGTTGTTTCCTATTTTATCTGCCCGATTTTCCAGCAGCTCAGCTTGCAGTAGCATGCAGGATGCACACAGTGATACAGTAAAGCTGCTGTATTAATATATATTTAGGCTTATAGCAATTTCTGACTAAAACACCAGCAAATTAGAAATCTTAAAAGGGCTAGTTATATTAATGTATAAAAACAGTGCCTCAATGATTATAAAATAAATATATAAATATATGCTGCCCATACCATCTGGTTAAAGTGGTGGTCTCAGCTCAGAATACTAAGCCCACCTTCCATTCTTGCAGCCAATGAAGAGATGGCATTGCTGGTTCCCACAGACACTCAGCTCAATTTTTTCTCCTAACCTCCTCTCCTGAGCTCAGCTCAAACAAAGCAGAACTTTTATCAAAGACAGGTGTGCCTGTGTGAGCCTGTATTCTTGATGAAATGTATGCTGAATAAGGGTCTGTGCACTTATGCTGTTTGTAGATTTAAATGTAACTGATTATGTATCAGATGAAAAATGGCCACCAGGTGAAAGCTGCTATTTGCTTTAGGAAAATGTGATGGTGCTGGCAAACAGAAGGGATATATGCAATATAAATTATGCCATTTAGGTGGGGGAGACCTGCCAAACTGATACACATTGTAGGAAAATGTAGGCTTTACATGTCCTTTTTGTATGTCACAGAATGTCCAATTCTTAGCAATTTTCTTCTGCTGCTTCCCAGTTTTTGATTGGGGTCACTGAACCCGACAATTTTATTGTAATTGCTACTTTTCTTCTATTCATATTAAAGTTTCAAATCCCTGCCAGGTTGCTATGGTAAACTAGACCCTAGCAACCAGATCACTGCTGAAATATCAAACTGGAGAGCTGCTGAACAAAAACTAAATAATTCAAAAACCACAAAAAATACAAATTATGATCAATTGCAAGTTGTCTCAGAATTCCACTCTCTACATCATACTAAAAGTTAATTTAAATGTGAACAACCTCTTTAATAGAACAATTTAGAAATGAATATATCATCTTGCTCTTTTCTTTCCCTAGTCTCCATAAAGTTGTTACTGACTCTAATGGCAGCTTTAAATACGCCCATTATTCTCAGACAACAACCTCCTTTATCATCTCTGACAGCACTCACATTATAATACCATGCAGGGAGTTTAGCCAATATGCACTGAATGGCCATGTTTAACTGTGTATTTTTTTTAAAGATCTAATGCATAGTAAAAACAGGTTGGTTAACTTCATCTCTCTTTAGGTATTTTCTTAGGAGCTTCTTAGGAGCTAATGGTTTGATAAGAAAATAGCAGTTTTACCTGGCAATTTTACCTTCTTGTTAATAATCACATGAAGCCTAAATGATAATCAAAAAGACAAGGAGCACCATTGTGATTTCTTTCAATAATCCCAAGGGTGTCTCAGATATTTGCTGTTAGCAGTATTCTAAAATGTAACTGTAAGTAATGATTCTTTATTTTACAGAACTGCCATGTTATGCAACACTTTCCTGAGATTGTTCATCATTAACATCAGTTTGTGCCCCAGTAGAGCTTACTATGCACATGTACACATTATGCTTCTATTTAATCAGGGAACAATTAGCCCGCTTGTATGTTTTCTAAGCGTTTTCATGGGATGCTTATTTAGTGACAATTTCCCTCCAATGAGTCTTCTCTTTATTATTCCATATGCACTAGATCTATCAATGCTAATTACTGGTTGGTTGTTATGGGTTACTGAACTGGACCATTTTAGCTTATAAGACTGAGCTTCGATAACTCCGCTCCAACAAATATCTAATAAAAACATTGCATGTGTAAAAATGCTTACACTAAAAACACTGCAAATGTTATTAAAAACACACACTAAAGATATTTTAAATGTCGAGAAAACTAATAAAAAAACAAGTATTTATTATAAGCAGCCTGCTAGATATGAGGAATTATGTAAAGGCTGGGATATTATCCTAAGGCAATAGCACAAATGTATTACCAGAAGCATAATCCTAAATTTATGCAGGTGAAAGGAAATGTTTAATGAATTACCCAGAGGTGCTGCAATATAAAAAATGTGATTTTTCCCAACAGTAAAAAATGAAAACTAGGATATTTATAATTTCATACACATAAATATTTAACAAATGTGGCAATCTTCAGCATATTTCTATCAGAGCAGACTTCTACTTAGTGCAAGCTTTTATTTCTATTAACCAACAAACGTTATTGATTTGTGTGACAACCTTTTTTATAAAGAAAATAATTACGTGGTATTTATTTTTTATATTTGTTTTTTATTCCTTGTATTTAGTCAGCATAGATTGCAGAGATCTAAATGAAAACCCATGGTGTGCAGATTTTAGAGCAGTTTGTTCAGAACGCAGATTAAAAACATATCAGAATTCTGACTGCTGCTACTTTCCATAGAGGACTGACAATCACCCTGTCTTACCTTCCAGTTGTGCTGTTTTGATGGCTTTCACCCTATTTAACATACCTACCTCCTAGAATGGGCAGTAGAAAAACAGCCCAGCACTTTTAAAGCACACATGGTTTATCATTATTTATCATGGTTATCATTTTTATTATGTATGGCCGAAATACATGGGAAAGGTACCTTTCAATTCTGCCACCTCTCTCCCCGTTAGAGCTGCAGTGATGGTGGCCAAGGATTCAAAAAAATATGAGGTGGTATATTTAATGACACACTGTATATCATACCTCCCATTGAAAAATGCAATGAGGGATAAAATGAAATGGCGTATGTATTGCTACACCCCCTAAAATCCCATTTTACAAAGTTTGGCGGTTTATATGGAGTTTGAACACATTTCTGGGGGTTTGGGGTCTTGTTTTATGTGTTATTATAGTTTTGCAAAAAAAAAAGATGAAATTGCCCTTTAAGCTGCAAGTCTCAGTTACCCCAAGAGAACTGTTTATCTTATTTGCTACAATTGTATCTAAGTAGAGGTGTTGACTATTAAGTATTTTGGGCTGTCTGCCAAAAGCCTACTTATTTAATTAAATGTGAGAAACATTGTATCCTTTTTTGGGGTTCAGTGCAGGAGATCAAAGGGAAATGAGGGACTTTTCAATAAGAATCTGGGACTGTGGGTTGAGCTGTTAAAATGTAACTGTTACAAAATTATTTCTAACTGAAGTAATTTAACATTAACAATTACGGTCTGACTGGCCCAACAGGAGGCCCGGGAAAAAACCCTGTGGACCCCACCACCCCAGGCCCACTTCCTGCCAGGAACTTGTGTACCAGCACCATTTGTGGCACAATTAAAAACAACACAACATGGTGTGCATGGGGGTGGGGCTGGAAGCAGCAGCAAGTAAAAGGAATGCAACACGGAATGCATGCTGAGGGGGTGTTGTAGGCTGGAGGACTTTAAGGTCCACAGCGACCCCAGTCCGACACTGCTGCCAATCACTAATTGATGATGTTACATAACGTAAGAAGAAGCAGCAAAACATTCCAGATGTAAAAGGCTTAAAAAAAAGTCACAACCAGCTTTTCTTTCAGCCCCTCAATAAAACAAATCTCATTTCATTATTTCTGCCTACATTTTGCAAATGGAAGCAACGTTTCAATGGTTTAATGATTTTTTTTAACACAAGGGAAATGTAAAGCAAGCATCATTTGAGCTGTTTTAATGTTTTACATAGGTCAAGCATTAGTTTATTTGGCTCAGGAAAAAGATTTCACAAATAATGCCTCATCAAATCCTAATTTCATTTTATCCATCTGTGAAACATTACTTACAACACACATACCCGACACTTTTGCAGTGGGACCCTCCTGTTATAGTTAGCAAGGTCAGACTGCTAAATGAATGGTAATAATGCACAAAAACTGACACTGTGAAAACACAGTTTCAAATTGTTCATTATATTGTTCAAAAAATCATTGTTTTTATACTCTCTGGCAAGATGTTCTTTTTAATTGTAATCAAGGCCAAACAAGCAAAATAATAAACCAGATGCACCTACAATGTAACTTCAAATGTCTAACTGATTTATGAGGCTACATGATAAAAATATACCTGCACCAAATGCCAAAGTAAAGACTAAAATAAAATAAAGAATACTGTGGCGCAATTCAATTCTTGGCAAATCGCTGAGATACGCAAAAATATCTGGCATGCTTGATAAACATGTGACAAGGGAATTCTATTCCCAGCATATTTTAGCAAGCACATCAAATACAGAAGAAATAAATCAACATCCATTTTCAGCTTATTCCCTTCAGTGAATCACTGAGCAAAGTTGGTAAATTGCTTGGTAATCCAATTCACGACAAACACACCAACCAGCTAGATGTATTCAGCTGGTCAGTACCATATTGAAATTATGGGGGATGTAATAAAGTTACTGTACATAAATAAGCACAAGAATTAGAATTTCACACTATTCTGCCAAAGACAATTACATTACAAATTTTAATTGTGCATGATACATTTTTAAAGCCTGCTTAAAGTTTGCATATGCTTCGCAAATGACACAAAAATAACTTTTTCAGTTAAGAAGTTTTATTATATACACTGTGCAATGGCAGATGGTGGTCAGTGTACACCTTACGGGTTCACAAAAGCTATTTTCATTTACTCAAAGGAAATACTGTCCATGCAGAGAAATAACTTTCCATTGAAAAATCTTCCACCACCTAGGCCACTGAAATATGGATTATTCTATCACAGCCCAATGCACCTGTTGGGGTGATACCTCTGGGGTTCCCAAGGGAAGGAAAACTCAGGATGGTATTTATTGTTCCTTTCCGGTATCTAGTAGAGACTAGGTAAATATTGACCTTAGTAGCGACCATTTAATTGTATTGGAAGGAGCAGCAAGTGCCATTGGCATGTAAGGACTTGGAGGCTTATTTATCAAAATTCTAATTTGTGAATTTTAACGTTTTGTATTTTTTAATTCAAATAAACTTGAGATTTTACCAAACTCAAATGTTTGCTTATTTATTAAAAAATTCTGATCTGAAAAAAAATGATTTGAATAAAATTGTGAAAAAAACTTGAACGTATTTTTGCACTTAATAAATATTGAACCTTTGAGTCTTGGAAACTCTTGTTCAAATTTGAGTTTTAGAGCAAAAAAATTTGAATTGTTGTAAAAATATTAATTTGAACTTTGATATATCAGCCCCTTGGTGTATTTGCCCATTGGAAGCACATCCTGCACAGTCTTTTTATCATACAGGTTTTGAAATATAAAATAATGATAATGTTTGTCTACCAATATTAAAATAGTATATAATCCAAAAATATTGAATAATTTACATAATCTTGATCCACAGGAGCTTTTGTCGGATGGTATTGAATTGACAAAATGAATCATACAAGGATGTAGTCAAATGGGTCAGAATATAATGGGACTGATGGAAAAATCTGATGTGTAAACTACATGAAAGGATTGACGTCCAACACAACACTCCTGTTAGGGAACACTGCATGCTGCATCTTCATCCAACGAGATAAAATCTGATGGTGTCTTACAGACTTTTATTTCTCACTGCAATAAATTGACTGCTGGATTTAGACACAGAAACAAAACATACTATCCAACTTTATCTGATCCAACTTTCCATTACAGTTTATGGAGATCAAATTATGTAGGATCCTACAAAATGTTGTGCTCTTGCATGGTGTTGCGTGACAAGTTCAGATCTGACCCACAAAATCTGATTAAAATCTTGTGTGGCATTTTGGCCTAAATACTACATAATTACGATATGATACTAAATGCTACATAACTACAATATTACATAATTAGTTCCAAAAAGGGAAAATATAAACTTTAGTGAGATCCCATGTAATGTGTCACCCTGCACTTCAGTTTCTATGTATGCCATTTGCTTGCAGGTGGTCTACTCGATCCAAATCAGAGTCGGTTTTAGTATGTACAGTTGTTGATTATGAATGTTAATGTTCTTTGGGGGTTTTTTTAACAGTTGAGTGCAAAACCTTATTTTGAGTGTCCATTTTGAAAAAAACATTATGGGTGCATTATGCATCTGTCCATTCCATAAGAAGCAACTTGCTGTTGGCACAATGTGTGTATTATGGATAAGGGGGTATAAGCAATTGTTTAGGATATTATGAGTTAGCATCATATTATGCATACATGCTTTACTTTAACTTGACATCGTATGTGATATGGTAGGGGTTGACTGATTGCAGATAATGTAAATGAGCTATAAAAGCCCAGAATTGGGGTTGAGAGATGGAATACTGTGGGAAGTCTGGTGTGCCGCTTTACTAAGGTGCTGTTGGCAGTGCTGTCTACAAGCCTTGGCATATTTTAATTTGCTTTTAACTGCAGAATATATCATGGCACCTAAGCAAAAGAGCTGGGGAAAGCACCAGGTATTTCTTACTGGATTTGTGTCAGTAAAGCAAAACTAACAGCATTTAGAAAAGCCACACTGTACCTTCAACCATTGTACTGAAAAAGAAATTACTTTCTGGAGAGGCCTGTTTGTTTCCCAAGCATTAACACAGAGAAATATAAGACTGTTGCTCTGAGCATGGACAGGAATAAGCTATGAAGCTGGAAAGCTGTTCTTTTCAGATGTCAATGTTTGTGCTTTCATGATATCTCACAGCCTTGTCCATTCAGTTAATAACAGAGTAAAGGTCATGTTTATCTTTAAACACAGTGTTTAACATTAGCTGGACATGTGCTCAAGCATTGTGTGGTTTTTAAAAATTATATTCACTGTATGCTTTGAGATTTAGTCCCCCTAAGGTGATATTTCATTCAGGTTTTCCACTTTCTGGCATTTAGAGTTTTAGCAAGAGGCATGCAGTGCAGTTGCGTAGAATAAAGAATTATATTCACGTGTATACCTACATTTTATCACTACCCTCATCATTTTTTTTATACTTTTTGTGGTTAAAATGCTACCCATGTACAAACGGAGGCTGCTGAAAATAAAAACAAACGCATAAACCATACCTCCCAACATTTGAAAAATGAAAAGAGATTTGGATACAAATATAGAGATTTGGATTTACAAAAAATTGGATTTACAAAAAAAAAAGATTTGGATACAAATATAGATTTGTATTGCCCCCCCCATACACAGTGCCCCAATGGCCAAATAGACAGTACCCCCCATACACAGTGCACCCATAGACAGTACCCCCAATAGAGAGCACCCCCATCCACAGTGCTCCCATAGACGCTCCTTCTTCTCCAGCGGCTCCTGCTCCTTGTGCGGCGGCGACAGGCCCTTTTATAAGGTTGCTCCCGTGTGTACGTGTGATGTCAATACGCACGGGGAGCAACCTTATATAAAAGGGCCTGTCACCGCCGCATAAGGAGCAGGAGCCGCACAAGACGCAAGAGCTCCCAGCTTCAGCAAGCGTATCCCTCTGTCGCGGATAGTTAAATGAATGTCCTGCATTTTTGTAATCTATTACGGAAATGAGGGACATTTATTGAACTATCCAGGACGGCGGGATGCGCTATTAAAACCGGGACAGTCCCGCGGAAAGCGGGACAGTTGGGGGGTATGCATAAACTTAGATCTTCAAGCTATTTATGGATTTTAGTGGCATGTGGGTCCAATTTATACATATACAGCATACATTTATTTTTATCACTAAGAACAGATAAATGTACTGTAA
The DNA here is from genome assembly GCF_000004195.4 of Xenopus tropicalis. Taxonomy (NCBI): domain Eukaryota; kingdom Metazoa; phylum Chordata; class Amphibia; order Anura; family Pipidae; genus Xenopus; species Xenopus tropicalis. The sequence goes on from NC_030679.2 coordinate 66,127,920, forward strand.
CTGTACTTTAGGCACAATCCAGCTGGCAGTCAAGCTATGGGAAACATAATTATAGAAACCAATGCCGCATAACTGATAATGGAAATATGGTTAAATGGATGAGACAGCAATGTATTCCCTGTGTCTGTAACAAATACTGGATCTGAAAGAGGAATATGAATCCCAAAAGTCTAAAACCACTGCCTTATAGACATACTAAAATGCTTCCTATACTTTGGGGTTTAGCCAGATGCAAAGGGGGTGTTAGAACACTTTAGGCATTATTGTAATTCAGAAAGTCTAAATGCTAACTATGTTAAGCATGTTAGGCCTAAGAGAACCCATACTTTATATTAATTAGTACTTCTGAGCTGTCAACTCTCCAGATTTCTTGAGGAGTTGCCCAAATTTGTCTCTCTCCCCCCGGTCTCCTGTCACCAACCACATTCTCCCGATTTTAACAGCTTATCCTCAGATTCCAGGGTTTTCCCGGTTACATACACCTATTTATTGCAGAACTTATAAAGTGCAGTGTTAATGGGAATCAGGATGACTCTATTTATATTTTGCTAATAACGACATATAGAGCATCTGGACACAGGGTTCCAAAGCTGGTGCATAAAGACCTTGATCAATAATGCAGGACAAATAAAATACAAAATCAGCTTCTATAGCACCAAACTCCTTACCTTAGTTTGCAAAAAAAGGAGCAGCGGATAATAACAGCTCAAAGAAGTGTAACAATCAACTGAATTCAATAGTTACTTTATTCACCAGGCTGGTGCTCCATTTAGGAACATACACATGGTAAAATTTGAGAGGCCCTGGCAAAGTACTTGTGTGTAGCCTTACCAGGGGCAATCCGTGTTCAGTGATTTGTCCCTTTTTGTAAACATATTGCACCCAAATACTTTAAAACATAAAAAATTTAATTTACAATCAATGTAGCTTGAGGGGTTTTTTTTGGATTACTAAAGAGATAGTCGAGTAAAGGTTAAACAAGATAAAATAATAGATCATCATTTTCATTTGACCTGAGAAAATTATTAGAAAAGTAATTCTCTATAAATACAGTTAAAAGAGAAGGCAATGGCATGCACTGTATGAACCAGTCTAACAAGGACACTGCATTCATTATAATAATGGCAAACCTAGCGAACAGAAAGTCATGCATAATGCCTTCTTTGCGTCATTCTAGGCATTTATCTTAAGGATCTCATTAAAAGTGACCTTAGCCAGGGATACTGCTATAGCCGAATTATTATTGTTCATGATTTGGGGAAGACACGGCTGCATTAAAAGCAGAAGATGCAGGGTGCATTTTTATTTAGGGAATACAAATTTTATGGTACACAGCATTTTTGTTTTTTCTTTTCCTTTGTTACGTTAATTTGTGCTTCATACATATGCAATGACATATATAACTGCACCAGGTTCCATTCCAACCTTCAATCTCAAGGGGAAGTAGATAGAAAAGTCATCATTCCCTTGGGAATTTAATGTAGTAATGTATATGATCAGTTCATCAACCACATAATGACAATTTTTTCATAACACAGTAAGGCACAACCTCTCTTTCCACAAATGTAAAAGTATGGTGGATATGTGACCATCTCAATAATATAGCTGCATCTGCTTTTTAATTTATCCAATGACTGAACCTGATATTCTAAGAACTTTTTAAAGGAATTTGCATGCATACATATACACTTCTATGCACAGCTAAGCATCCCAATTCTGTATCTCCTATTGAAACAGGGGAGCCCTCAAGCTACAAGGAAATATATGTTTATCCCAAAAAGAGTTGTGTTCTTTTAGCACCTCTACTTGATCAAGCGCAAAGTACATGTGGTCCAAGTGCAGCTTATGCTTATAAGGTTATCTCCCATAGACTCCATTTTAATCAAATAATTCAAATTTTAAAAACTGATTTTCTCTGTAATAAAACCGAACTGAACCAATTAAGATATAATTAATCCTTATTGAAAACATTTCTATTGAGTTTAATTAATGTTTTAATGATTTAAGTTGAGATCCAAATTACAGAAAGACCCCTTATCTGGAAAACCCCAGGACCTGAGCATTCTGGGTAACAGGTCCCACACCTGTATACAATTTGATTTGACTGACAAATTATACTTCTCTGCCAACATGTCATTTACTGACTTGCCAGTCTAATCTGCTTCTTCAGAGTGACTGTATATTTTGTCTCCTAAAACCTAAAAAAAGCATTTGTTCCTACTGCCAGAGCAGACTAAGCTAATGTTCATGTTTCTAGCTAATGCATTAGCAGCGCCCATGCCATGGTAACTATCAAGAAAGAAGGCTCCTAGTGGCTACTAGAATATCTGCCAGTGTCTTATATGTGATATAGAAATTATACATAATGTAAAAGCAGGGAGAAATGCAATTTCAGTAAAACACACCCAAAATATAAATCAATAACTCTATTTTCCACTTTGTCCACATTTCAGGCTCTATTCTATTAAATTCTTTTGTAATGCATTATGTGCTCTTGTTTGCTTTAAATACTAAAATGTATTTCTTAATTTGACACTTCCAGAAAGCCTGGCTAATGCAATACCCTGAAGGTAGACAGTACTCAGGGTTCAACAACAAATGCTGTGTACCGTTGGGAAAGGAAGCGAGCTCTAGTGTTCCGATACCTAGCAATGTTGAACAGAAAAAGGAAAAGAATAATAGCATGTCATATCACCCTTTCACGCTGATCAAAATATTAATTAGCACATAAATATTTAAAGTGCATGCTCAGAAGGAACACACTTTATATTCACAGAATAAATAATAATAATAAGCATTTCCAAGAAGGGAATTGTCAAGCAATTATTATTTATTTACTCTAAATGAAATCAGACCAATACTGAGCTTATTAAAAATTTTCTCATCAGGACATAAATCTATTTAAAAAAAATATGCCAGAAATCTAATTATCTGCTCTTTTGTGCACACAGCTTATACAGAGGTCATGGAAAGACTGAAAAATAAAATGGATCTGTAGTGAGCAGTGAGCAGAGAGCAGAGGAGGAAAAAGCCTAACCTGACGCCCTACAGCTGTTGTCAAGCTATAAATGCCAGAATTCCCAACAGCGTTCAGTTCAACAACAGCTATTGCCAATTAAATACATTTTTTCTTTTAAAAGGGGTAGTATAGCCCTTGTTGAGATGAGTTTAATGAATAGGATTTGTGTTGAACATACTTTTGCTTATTATTTTAATCATTAAAAATTCATGTTTTTTGTTATTTCTTGAGCTAAACAGGGCAAACTGGGAATCTGAGCCAAACTATAATCAGCAGGACACAAGTACTCTGATGCTACCGAATTGCATCTCAAGACAATTATGCACAGCCCCTCTGTAGCCATGGATGCCTCGGATCATGCCAACCCATCTCAGCAACATAATGAATCTGTGATACTACCATATGTAGCAATAGCTTATTTTTTTTACATAAAAACGTAAATATTACACACTGGTAACTAAATTTAAAAATATCTTTGTTTTAACAGTAAAAACAGGGATGGAAATTTACACATATATAATTTGAGGCTGAAGTGAATAACAAATATTTGATGAAAATTAGTAGAGCTTAGGGTTGCAATGAAAAGGCCAGAAGTTCAACTATGTGACAACAGTGCCTTCTAGGTGGCGCAATCTGAGTAGAAAAAGGCCGGAGTGATTCCTCCTAGACATACACTGAGAAGAGGATAGAACTTTGGAAATACAGGCAGCCACTCCGGATCGCCAAAAACAGTTTCACAGCAGCTCAATTAAAGTAAAAACATGTTTCCTTTATTATATCCACACAAAAGATGCCAATGAAGCCTTACATGTTTCGTACCAAAACGGGTACTTAATCATACTTAATCATAGGCCTATGATTAAGTACCCCTTTTGGTACGAAACGTGTAAGGCTTCATTGGCATCTTTTGTATGGATATAATAAACTAAACATGTTTTTACTTTAATTGAGCTGCTGTGAAACTGTTTTTGGCGATCCGGAGTGCTTGCCTGTATTTCCAAAGTTCTATCCTTGAATTGGCTCCCTAAGCTAAATGTCTGGGGCATGAGCACCCTGACCCGCCATAACCAAGGGTAAGACTTGTATGTTTGTAAACTGGGTGAAGTGTTCTGCAAAAGAATAGGAAAAGTAGGGAAAATGGCCAACTTTAGCTATGTGTATCCAGCTTGATGATTTAACTCTAAGTTCCTTAAAGATGTGCAGAAGTCTTGCACAAGCATTTTAAAATGTGCATGTGATTTACTCTTCGGTGCCTAATAACTTAGTTTGCACAGTTTCCTGGAACAAAATGTAACTTTTTTTTTTTTAAATAAAATCATATATGAGTGCTGTTGTTTGCTTTTACCTGTCTTAACTTGCTTTTATATATCAACAATTAAAGGCTCTGCTATAGTGATGCAAACAATGGGTTTCACAAAGGATCTGCCACAACTGTAACAGAATGCTCTTTCAATAATCTAGAAGCTCAGACATAAAGCATGTCAGGAGACACAAAAGGATTCACAGCCACACAACTAACAGAAAATTCACTGTTAAAGAAAAAAAGACTTTATCAGTTGCTTATTTTATAAAGGCACAACTGGGCATATACCTAATTGAGTGTTATTATAAACCAGTGCCATATAAACTATTCCAGCCAATAACCAATATAAAATTCTGCTGTTTAGCATTTTTAATTAACTATCCAGCAAGATACAATGAGTAAAGGTTGTCCTGCAACCTATAAAGTGTCTATGAATAACCAACTAAGTTATAACACGGCAGGAACAATAGACTACAACAAAGGTTAGGGAGGTCAGTTGCAAAAGCTTAACAAATACACTATTTTTTACATGGCGATGTTTGGCAGTCAGATCACAATGTGTGGTGTATTTGGACACCATTTCAACACCTTGTCAAGGCTCTAAAGAACAAAGGGTGCTCTTTTTTTAGGGCACAGAAACCCAAAGGAAGTTCTTCTCAGGACTGAAGAAACCTCCACATAAGTGAGGATCCCCCTGCAGGACAGAGTTCAAACAATCTGTAGATCTGTAGATCTACAGTAGATCTGTAGATGTGGCTCCTGGCTGGCAGACTGTATGCATTAATCTTATTTTAAAGGTACAAGTGTCCTAGAAATAAACCTTTCCTCTGTGTGTGATTGTGGATAGATGTTCCCAGGGTGGGGTATTACAGCCCAGTTTGTCCTGAAGCTTGCCAATTTATAATGTACCTGCTTTTCCATATAGAAAAGACACAGGACTCCTGCATAGGCAAAAAGTCTAAATCAGTCAAGGATCTTTCCACAGCAGAACAAGGCTACATAAAGGTTAAATAGCAGGCCCCGTAATTTGTCAAGAAGATATCAATCACTAATTAATTCACACCCATTTATGTATCATGCTCTTTACACTTGTTTATGGTTTAAGATTTAATTTATCTCATCATATTTTTTAGAAAACACAATGCCCATAAAGTTAATGCATAAATCTGCATAAACAACATTATTGTAATTCTTCATCTTCATAATAAAGAAACATCTTCTAATTTGCATTTATTACCTTAAAATGTCTGATAATTTTATGTTAAACTGCACTTTTAAAATAAAATAGTAAATAATGTAGCCATAATAGAGGGACACTCTTGCAAGCTTATTGCCTAATTGCCACAGAAAAACACCATCACAAGCAAAGAAAGAAAAATAAACACATTACACACAGTGTTAAAATCTAAAAAGTAAAATATGTTTCATACCTTTCTGTTAAACGAAAGAAAAAAACTAAAAAAAAAAAAAAAACCAAACTGCTGAAATTCAAAAACAAGTTTATTTTTAGGAAGAACAATAGATAAAGTTTTGTGCTGCATTAAAAGAATACAAATCTGCATTGAGTGGCAGTACATATTCTTTAAAGTGGAAAAATCAATTGTTCTCTAAATAACAGTTTAGGTCTGGAAAGCATGAATTATTATCTTATTACTTACCAATGATTTTTCCGAACTATGCACTGCACTGTTTCAAATCGGTTAAAAGGAAGGAGACCAACATTTTTTCTAATGGCATGCTATGGTCTATGCATCTCAAGTCCTTGGTAAGCAGTGTCAGGGTCATGCTCAAAAACTCCACAAACGTTACAGACTTGTGATGTGCATTTAGGCAATAATTCAGAGAAGATTGCCATAAAAAAAGGTGTGCTGAAGATTATGGTAGTGTATATGCCAAGAAGACAAATAAAGATTTTTTATTTTATTTATTTTTTTATTTTTTTACTTCAGTATGAGGTATCTAAATATTAAACATAAATAGCTACCTATCACTAACACATGCTAAGAAGAGCTAGTATGGAAACACACTGATGAATACACGTGAGAGTGGAGTTCTGCTATGCCAAGAACCGAATGTGAACAGCATATGTACACCATCTGCTTCTTTCCAGAAGGGTATTTTTTGTGCTAATATTAAAAAATCTACATGGTTAAAATTACAGACCTGGTAAGACTTAACAAGTTGTTCACTTCACATAGCCAGCACAAATAATTAAAAGATTAAATGCAGGCCAGTAATTCTTTTTCATTATAATATACAGTCAGCAATATTCCATGGTCTCGATTACATGTGCTACTATTTTGGGCCCATCCTCTTGCTGGAGTCCCAGCTTGAAACCCCTGATGGCTATTTCATGTGACAGCGTTCAACTGAAGCCAGGTGGTGTAGCAAAATAAAGCACCAGAATGTTGATGTATACTGTGGCATATGATAAGAAAATATGTTTTGCTCCATAGACTTTAACTGTATAATGTCTGAAATGTCTATTTATTTATCTTCTTAAGTCATTCTAAAATATATTCTATTAAATGGGAGGCTACCCATTTAGATAGACAGACAAGCACACAAGGTTAGGTGGGTTTGCCAAAAGTTCTATTACAGTTGGGAATTCCCATTTCCAAAATTCCCAAATTGTCCAATACAAGCATTATGTGACACTGGAAATAATAAATTCATAAAGAAAATCATAAATTTTTATAGTATATAATCCCATAAGCATAAGTATTTTGTGCTGGACCATGCCCGGTGGCTATGTAATTGAAGCCTCACCCATGTGTGTGATACTAAGCACCTCAAAAGTTTACTTTTACTTCTGCAATCTATAGGAAAACAGACAATCATGGGATGATAGTATGGTATGAAACATCCAGCCTGACCAAGACTTGTTTTTGGTTTCCATATACAATTTAAGAATTCACCATACCATTTTAATTTGAGATAATATATATAAATGGGATGTGTGGCAACAATTATATAAATTGGTCCCATGGATTCAAATTTGATTTTTTTCTGAACTTTATTTTACTTTTGCTTTGTCTAGCTATTTGCCACATGTTTTACAAGTTTTATTAAATGGTAAATAAACTATGTTGATGATATTATCCATATAGTAGTCTGGGTCTCAGAACAGGGATTTTCTCTGTATGATGGGGAGGTGGTGATCGTTTATTGAATTCACAGTGTCTTTTTAAGCTCTTTAGAAACCATTGGCACTTCTAGATTTACAAAGATTGTGTAACGTTCAAGTTAGTTAGGAACCAGTGTGCGACCGCTGGATGCAAAGTCTGACTCTTACGGTATAACAGGAACTCCCAGCCCTTCCCGGTCTTCACCGACGCCCTTTTGGGGCCCCGGAACTTTCTGCTGCGGTCCAAGCTGGGGTCCTGCAAACTTTCAGAGTTCAGACAAAAACGGGGTACCGGCAAGGCAAGGCAGAATCGTAGTCGGGGTACAGGCAAAGGTCGAGGCAGGTAGCAAGAATCGTAGTCGGGCACAGGCAAAAGGTCGAGGCAGGTAGCAGGAATCGTGGTCAGGGTACAGGCAAAGGTCAAAACCGAAAACAACAACAAAATGCTTAAGCAGGTACTGACAATAAACCAGAAGCCAGCTTGGGCAATGAAACACTGAAGGAAGGGGTTTAAATAGCAGTATTTTGGCGCCAAAACAGAAGGGAACCGGAAGAACTAAAAACCTGTACAAAGATGGCGGCCAAAGCTTCAAGGCGCGCAACTGCGCATGTCCGCGCGTCATCGCGCATGCGCAGTACCGTCGCGCCGTCCCCGCCGAACCCGGAAGTGTGGGCCCATACCAGAGCGCGTCTGCCGGCCGGCGCGAACTAAGGTAGGAGAACGCGCCGGCCCGGCAGAGCGCCTTACAGATTGTACTGAGCATTTAACTATTGCAGGTTTTCTATTTAGTATCTAAATTGTGAGTGTTAAATGACTTGGAAACAAAATGGAACTAAAAGGCGTTGTCTGTTAATTTGTGCATTGCTAAACTTTTTTTTAAGTATCATGATGTTTACAAGAGCTTTTAAGTATTCATGTAAATGAACTGCTTTATGAAATAATTATTAATAATTTAGCTCTAGTCAGACTTTATTCAAGAAAAGTGCTAATGATGTGTGCAGAATTTAAACTGACCAGCGATGCTAGCATGCGTCAGCCTGGGGTTTCTGAAAAAAAGAAGAAGGAGGAGGAATGATCGCTCACATATATCCCAGGCCAGTGCAGTTTTCTCTTAACAGTGATTTAGCCTCTCCTTCTTTTAAAACTAAATTGTAAAAGCCTTTACTCTCATTTCTTTTATGGTGCCCATGAAATGCCAGCTTTTTATATAGCATAACTACATATGAAATGATGGCTGCTGTGTGTATAAAGAACTTCTCTCCCTACCTATGTGTACTAGAAATTTGCACCTAAATAGCGCCCCTTATTCTACAGAAGGAATGTTTCTGCTAACCCTAATCTATACCAGAATGTGCTCCTTAGAATAATCCCCTTTAATAAGAAGGGTTGTAGCATTATTGCAGACCTCCCCCTTATAAACGTCTATTTCCACATGACCGAACTGCTATATATGATATTTCCCCTAAAACAGCAGGGTAACATTTCATACTAGCTGACGCTGAGCTTGTGAACTCTCTAACACAGGGGTCCCCAACCACCAGCCCGGTGCTAGGCCGTGGGCTCTGCTGAACCGGTCCACCTCTGGTCCCAATTACTTGTGATCCCAACTCCCTGATGCGTTGCACAGCCATGACAATAGCTATGCGAAGCCCAGGAAGATTTCTACTGATTACAAAAAGGTTGGGGACCACTGCTCTAACAGATTCCTCTGGGGAAAAAAACATTTACTTATAATATCTGGTCTAGTACTTTTATCTGTTATTTAATAAATATGGGTTGAGGATTACATCAGTTCAGAACACACTTAGCATCAGATATAAAGGTAAGGAAGAGAATAAAACAAAAGGCTTGACTTTAAAAGCCTCAGCTTTCATTTACATACAATAAGGTACTAATTAAAATTGTATGACCGTTTCAAGGAAATTGGACTAAAGCAATATCTATGCAACTAATTCAGCATCGTAAAATATTCCTACATATGATCATCACTGGTTGTTCTGAATTATTATAGCTCTAATAGTAGTAGCTTCCTGGGTTTTAATGCATTCTGAACAAGAAGAATCTTTGTAATGTGTAATTATTTTTTTTCTAGAAATATAAAGTGAATTTTAACCCTAGTTGCACAGTGCACATTTATCACTAAAGAGGAGAGTAACTGCATAGGTCAGGCATTGTGCTGTTAATGACATCCTTGCTAAATTTCTAGGAATACACAGCGATCTTGATAAGTAATCACAGTGGCCACCGTGGGGGGCGGGCAAGATATATTATATCCAAGACGTCCTACCATGATGATATTTTTATAAGGGCAACAACAAAGTTTCATAGTCTGGCTGTGGTTTGAAAATGAACAGCAAAACTACTACAGGTATTGGACCTGTTATCCAGAATGCTCAGGATCCAGGGGTTTCCTGGATAAGGGATCTTTCTGTAATTTGGATCTCCATTCCTTAAACCTACTAAAAAAAGAATTTCACCATTAAATAAACCCAATAGGGTTGTTTTGCCTCCAATAAAGATTAATTATATATCAATTATATATACAATCAAGAACAAGGTACTGTTTTATTATTACAGAGGAAAAGGAAATCATTTTTCAAAAAGTATAATTATTTGTTTATAATGGATTCTATTGGAGATAGCTTTTCCGTAATGAGGCTTTCTGGATAACTGCATCTAGTTCTCACATTAGAGAGGGTAGAGGGTGAGCCCCTGTAGCTCACAGTTTGCATTTCCTAAATGCTTGGAAAACTAATAAGTTCCCTATAGCTAAGGTTTAAGTAAGACTTTAAGGTTTTGTAACCCCCCATTTGGCTGTGAAAACAGGCAACACCAGCTAGATTGCCTTTAGAGCATGGGGTAAATAGGACTCTACACACCAGATGGGCTTTCGCTATATGCAAATAGCAGGACCAACCTATTGGATAATGCATTTTATATTTGCTTTTGCAGGAAAAAATGTAAACAAATCAGTTGCAATTGCATTTGAAGGTATTACAGAACTCAAAGAGTTTCCAGCTAGCTGCAACAATTATGTTAATCAATTATGTTTCCATAACATCATGTGAATAATGAGTATTACATGGGAAAAGAAAATGAAGGGAAGAGAGGTAGAACATCTGCTGATGCTCACTATGATAACAGTATTCACTGAAACACTTTACAGCTTGAGTTGTTTTTCACATGGCTATACATAAATGTTATCTGGAGGCTTAGTCAAAAGCAAATGTATACAGCATACATTTTGCTAAAACAATAAGATAAGAACCCTGGTGAAAGGATCATCATGGAGATAAAAATGTAGGCAGTCACATTTAAATACATTTATGGATGTGGGTCTGAATGTGGGTATTTACAGTTAAGTAAAGGGGTGCCAGTGTAGCAATTTTTTCAATAACAGCCCTGGGCTGGATGGAAAAAAATGCGGTTTATTATAAAATGCTTGCATAACAATTACTTGCTCAATCAGCAAGAATGTTAGATTTAGAGGTCCAGGTGTGGGTCATATATAAAAAAGGCAAGGGGCTACAGACAAATACCTTTAATCAATACTAATGTAAAATAGTTTAAATATATTATGATGTAAAATCAGTAAAGATCTGCTTGGAATCATACAGGTTTTGTTTTGCATAGGGATGCCAGGCATAAGTTAAATACACTGATAAATGCCCTATATAGAACTGGAGAAGTTGGAAGTGCTTGCTACAGGTATCATAAACTTTTCAACAGCGTAATATGGGACTTTAGGAATTAAAGCCTCAGACACACTGTTCTGCAATCAAACATAATCAACTATATAAAAAAAACGAAAAAGAAAACTCTCACCGAACTACTAATTTTAATAAGAAAGAAAGATATGGATAGCAACAAAGTTTGTTGAAGGGGCGGCATGACCCAGGCCTAGCCCTTGCAGAAGCCCAATAGATGGGTCTAAGAAAAGGGGAGGGGCAATATTCTCCCACCTACCCACCCCTTTTTTCATGTGTTGATTCTGTTATTATTGTGATATGTTCTTTTTTATGTATCTCATGCCAGGTTCTTTATTGTCACAGCTTTTATTTGGCGGTTGGCAACATCTGACAGCGTAGTTTGGAGATAATTTTGGTGAGTTAAGCGGCTGGTCAACAGCTTACGGCTGGGGCCAGCTGTAGGAGACTCCTGGTACAGCGGGGTCTAATTTGTGCCTGCCGGGCCCCCGGCAGTTGGCATATTTTGTTAAGGTTGTTTTTCATATATATGTTTAATAAAAGCTGTGGCCGCTAATTTATCCACACAAAATGTTGTTGTGTCGTTATTACATATGTTTGAGCGGCCACAGTGGCGCTCCCAGCTCATCTTGCCTTTTGGCAGCCATGTGATTTGGATGTTATACATGTTTGTTATATTACTGTTAAAATGTTTGTAATGAGAATTTGGATTTGCATATATTATTGTCATGTTATGGAATGTATTGCTGAAACTAATAAAGCTGTGGCCATTATCATATCATTCATTGGATAGAGAGATTAGTCTGAGAATGCAGTGGGTTATACCTGGGTCATGTGGGTTACTTTAATTTTATAATTTAGAGCAGCAAACATTCTGTAGAATAAATAGAGAGGTTAGGGTATGGGGGACTAAAAAATGTACACAAATTACACAATTTTGTATTAAACGCTTTAAATATGTTACTCATTTTTGCCTACCTCATCCTAATGCTCTAATTCACTCAGAAGAGTACCATTCACTCTTCAAGTCCTATACCTCAGAAGCCAATATCTAGCACCGATAAGATGCAACATGTTAAAAACAGCTTTCTGTTTTGATTTACGGCTCTGAATGCAGCTCCCATGCTTATTATCTGACTAGCCATTGTGAATTTAGTTGTACAATTTGCATGTTTCTATCCATATCTCCCAAAACTGGGGGTAAAAGCTCTATTTTTTGCTCTTAAAATGCTGCTATGTGTGAAACCTGAGGCATGTTAATAAGTCCCATTATGAGAAGGCTTTCACTGTGAAAATAAATAGAACAATTGTGTAAGTTTTGAATGTTTAAGCTTTAAAATATCTGCCACTCTTCATAAAAATAAATAAAACTTTAATGACAAGGTTAAAGGGTTTAGTGTTTTACAATCCATCAGCATTTAGCTAGAACAGTCATTTCTTGTCTACATACCATGCAGCATTAAAACCAAATAAGCAAATGGAAAAAGCTAACTGTGTTCTTGCATTAAATGTCCTGGGCATATCATGCAGACTGAACAATCTAGTAAAAACGGTGAATTAATGTTCTCCCCATCCTTGCAGACGGCAATAAATTTAGTGGATTACCTTTTAGACAAGCTCACAGCCCAGCAATATTACACAGTGGTTTGCTTGAAAGACTGGCAAACAGAATCAAGGACATTCATTATCACCGGGATTTCATTGTCTGTCACAGACAGTTACATTGTCTCTTGATACTTCTTAAGAAATCTGTCTGTTTTACCTTCAAACGAAATGCTCACCCTAAATAACTTGTACATAAGGAGACTCAATTTACACATATAAATAAATGTTTGTTCACTTATGGCAGCTTTCGGTAAAGCCATGGATAATAGTAAACAATGAATAAGGCTGCATCTCCAAAACCATAAAACATCACTCTTCTTTTGAGCAATTTAAAAACAATTATGATTAAGGACCCATAAGGCCCAAAACGTGTCAAGCATACTTTAAGGTCCTATGATGATCATACAGTGTTTTTAAATTGCCTGGAAGAAAAGTCAAGTTTTATGAATTTGGTGGTGAAGCCCAATTCATTGTCCGCTGTTCTATGAGGAGTCTTAACAAAACACAACACTTGCATATGCCTTTGGCATGGTTGGAGCAGCAACAGTATTGTAAATTTCACATGGATTATAGTATCATCATGACTACAGACTAGAAGGTAAAACTGACATCTGTTTGCCGTGGAAACTAATTTCCAGATAAGTTAAATAAATGTGTGGGATGTGCCCTGTGGTTAAATATATGGAAATGCTATAGGAATTCTGCTACTTTGCCATTCCAAAGATATACCTTCTTGTTTCTAAAATAATAATAATTCCCTGTATGAGATTTGTATTTCGCCTGATACTGTATTTACCTGCCCTTGGCTTGTTGCAAGTGATGAAAATAGTGCAGCCGTATTCTGCCAGACATCAGTTGGAAACTGTATATTCAACGTATGCATCTATTTATTGTACAGCACTGCGGGATTTGTCCACATTCTCATTCACAAAAATCAGAAGCTTTGACAGGATTTGTGGCAGAGTTTTCTATCTATTTTCACCACATTCCGTTAATTTTATGCTTTTAGCATTTTAGAAATTGTCTCTAATCAAAAATAAAGGACTATGCAGATAGGAAAAAGATTTGAAAAAGATAAGAACAAAACAAGAGAGTTTTTTCTGCCTGTTCAAATAAATATATTGTCCATATTACAAGTTTTCTGATATGAAAAATAATTTTATGAAGACATCTTGTTACTTCCCAGATATTTACCTTTAGGGTCTGTTGTATACTGACCTAAACTGCACACCCATGTTCCTAAAGAAGCCACTTTTATTTGGGCTGTTTTACCATTGTTTTTCTACTGTACAAATGTATGGCTATTGTAGTACATTGCAGTGTATTCTAAATTATATACAGCAAATACTCTCCATTAGAATAGGCTGAAAACTGCACAGTGTACAGTTTGTGGTTTTTTTCAGCATAGACTTATTTTTGGGCCTCTGCTATACAAAAAGATACATCCTATCAGTCTTTGCTCATCTACTACCCATGCTTCCATCTTCACACCCATTCTTTATGCCCAAGGGCACTCATTTAATTAGAAATTTAATAACTTTTCTTAAGAAAATCAAAGTTCTAATTAAAGTCATGTTCCCCACAGAGTGACTTTCATAGTTAGCTAGGTTATCTAGAAGCCTATTATGAAGCCCAGTGATTAACATGATAGCACTACCGATGCTTATTATTGTTGTGTGCTTACCATTCTAAAAATAATGACAGAACTCTGATCTACACAACCTATAGCAAAGGTAAATGTGGGACATTAATATCAAACTGTGCTGTCTGTATAATTGTCTTTCCATGCACACTGCTACAGATTTGTAGGTTAAAGTTTATGATAACAATGTGCATTCGCTGGCTGGATATAAAACAGGCTGAAAAGAATTCTTCAAGGAAATCAATAAATGATTTGCACATAGTTATATAATGACACAGTAGGCAATAATACACAATCCAAGAGCCTGGGTATTGAAATCAATACGCAGTAGAAATAATTTTCTTTGTAAATGTAAGGAAGGGCAGTGCCAGTTTCTTACACCACACTAAGCAAGGAAGAATATCCACAGTCTGACTTTGCAATAGATACAGCACAAACTGCATTACCTGCACTAGGCAACTAATAAGGGATACAAAATGTCTCAGAATTTAACATCTCCAGTCTTCTGTCTAAAATGTATTTTATTATTTGCTTATTAGTCAAAATATACAACACAATAAAAACACAAATCCATATTTAAAGAAGTAACTAGAGCCATGTAGCTACTGCATACCGGCTTGGACTGGGGTGTACGGGGCCCACTAGGGCACAGCCTCAAGGGCCCACTTCCCCATCTCTGTTGTAAACCCAACCCCAACATCTGCCCAACACACTGCACCAGCAGCTCACACGTCTGTCCAATGCATTGCTTGCCCATACCTTCTACTTCCTCATTGTGCTCACTGGTCATGGCGGGGAGCAGGCCTGGGTCAGTGGGGCCCACCCTGACAGCACACTGCACATATTTTCCATAAAAGAGTTATTTATGAACAAAATATTACATATGGAATCCAGAAAAAACAAATTGCATCTCTAGTTCTAAGGGACATGCAGTTATTGCACATATGCTTTTCTAGCTTAGTTTCTACCAAGAAAAACAGTATGGTTAACTATCTTTCTAAAACATTATATTTGCAATCTGCAGAAACAGTCTTATTCTGTCTCCTTTTGGAGACAGTTGTAGGCATTTTGTCTTATTCCCCTAAAAAAAGGTCACTACAGTATGTCATTGAAAGTAATACTGACAGCTCAAATTTAAATGTATGTAAAAGTTATGCAGCAATGCCATCCGAAGGACCAAATATTCTAGGGATGGCACTTTGTTATTTGCAAAATGCTTTATCCAGCATGAAGCATATAGAGCACTGGATGTCGGGTTGCTGTGTGTTATTCCCTATGGGAGTTGTCTGCAAACAATGTAATACTCAGTAAACAGCTGGTCTGTATATTAGGGCTGTTCTAGTCCCTAAAAATAGTGGAAGGGAAAAAACAGCACTATGCCCAGGATAAGGGGGAATGGGAATGGCATTGTTGCATTACTTACAAATTGGAAATGGAGCTGTCAGTATTTGTCTCACTTTCACTGT
The DNA here is from genome assembly GCF_000004195.4 of Xenopus tropicalis. Lineage (NCBI taxonomy): Eukaryota > Metazoa > Chordata > Amphibia > Anura > Pipidae > Xenopus > Xenopus tropicalis. The sequence continues at coordinate 66,143,790 of NC_030679.2, forward strand.
GGATTGTTCAGCCAAAGCTTGCGTGATTTGAGGATTCTGCCCTAGAAACCTATCAAATTTGTTTTTTGTATACACTTCATACAGAGGAAATTGGCAAAGGCCTGCGATTTAATCCTTTGAAAAATACTAGTGCTGTTTGTCAGTATTGCCCCTCACAATTTCTGGGGCTGCTGCCGCATTGATGGGACCTATTGTCTGCATCAGTGCGCCCCAATTAGTGTTTCTGCGCATGTGTGTTGTCATTTTACACATAAATGTAGACACATGAAGATACATATATTTACATGAATGCATTATTGCGCTAAAAACCGCACATAATATCTTACATTGAAAATAAATATATACTGCAAGTTATGCATCACAACTTACTGCATAGGCTACAGATATTTAAAAAGTTGCAGTCTACAAATAATAAAGTTCGTAGCCAACACTGCAGCATTTTAAAATGAAAAATCTCATTCGCTTTCACAAATGTATTCAGCTTCCAAAAAGTGCCACATAAAGAACACCATAATGTATTTTAACCACCATAAAGTACCTTGTTATTTTAAGGAATGCTTTCTAAAATGTCCCATAGAAATTATAAACTGCTTCTGCTTCGATGCAGCAAAAGGTCTGACTTACGTTTTGAGATTTGCAGCTTAAATACCAGCCAGTATGGGCAGAACTTTCCATGAATTTAGTCAAGCAAAAATCTTTGCCTTTTGAAGTAAACGCTCTTTGATAAAGAGTTGAGTTGGTGCAATGGGAAATTTGCTCAAAATGAGCAGAAAAAATGAAAATGTACACCGTCCAATAAAAGTACATGCATTTGAGATTTTCAGATGACTTCAACGCGAATAATTAAAGGAAAATAATATCATTGTCATTTCCAGAGACAGAACAGTAACAGTCTGCTTGTAGCCATTAATCAACTCATGAAATCCTCCTTGAGCCAGAGAAGTAGCAAACATTTTCCTGTTCAGATGCATCAGCATTATTGACTGCTTTATAAAGCAAGCTCATATCTTGAGCGTTTCCAGATGGCGTTACTGTCACTGTAGACAGCATCCAAACTGGCTACACAGGAATCAGCTCGGAAGAGATGTTACAGACCAACTCTTCCAGGAACATCACAGCACTTAATCACATCATTACTTCCGATGCAAGCCCTTGTTTATGCTATTACTAGAAAATAATTATGCATATAACAAATAGATAGTGACATAAATATGTAAGATACACTTCTGCAATATTTTCAAATTAAATCCAGTGGTCATATTAAAGTGCAGCATATGGTATGTGCTCTCAACAACAAATGTTTTGTAACAAATGATAGGGCTCATTTACAATAACAGTTGCAGTAGTGCAAAAATGATAGCTGTCATTGCACATTTATTAAAGGCACTTATGTATAGCTGCACTCTATTGTGTCCATTCTGCCTCCTGTTAAATCCAAAACTATTATTTGTTTTACAAGCTGTACATACTGGCGCTGCTCGTAAGTATAATGATACAGGTATGTGATCCATTATCTAAAAACACATTTTACAAAAAGCTTCAAATTTTGGGAAGGCAATCTCCGATTTTCCTTTTTCTCTGCAATAAGAAAACAGTGCCTTGTACTTGATTCCAACTAAGATAAAATGAATCCTTATTGGAGGCCAAACAATATTTTTTCATAGACCTACAGCATGGAGACAGGCCTGGACCTAGGGCGGCATAAATTTAGGGGTGGCATGCCGACCAGTCACAAGTGAAATTTACTCCCATATGGAGCACTGGGGACAGGACGCACAAAAAACTTCAGCGCGTCCTGTCCCCAGTGCTTTGTTTGAGAGCAAAAAGGATGCACGTGCGCAATCCTTGGGGGGGGGGGGGGGGGGGGTAGAGAATGGAGTGGCCTTTGGTTTCTAAATAACAGAAAGATCCCTTATCTGGAAACCCCTAGGTCCCAAGCATTCTGGATAATAGGTCCCTATAGCTGATAAACAAACAATAGCTTGAGAAATACAATTGTTTAGAAATGTGTAGCTACCTCGGTGCTACAGATTAGGTGCCTGTCATTCTTCTACAGTGCTTTAATAGAACTATTCAATATATATATATATATATATATTGCATTCTATAAATTCAAAACTAACCTTTGGACAATATGAAATACTGAATAAGGGACCATATCGTAGCAGAATAAAAAAATGGTGCTCTTTAGGTGGACTCAATGCGCCTAAAAGATGTGTGTTTTGTGCACAATAAATCAGCCTCTGTATTAACAGTTGTTCTTATGCTCAAACACTTTACTGATTTACACACAAATCTTCTGCCATAATTACACCAGGTATTTCTGATCAGTAGAATGCAGTGTATTTTAAGCAGTCTTAGGGGCACATTTACTAACCCACGAACGGGCCGAATGCGTCCGATTGCGTTTTTTTCGTAATGATCGGTAATTTTGCGATTTTTTTCGGCGTCATTACGATTTTTGTGTAAAAACGCGAGTTTTTCGGCGTCTTTACGATTTTTGCGTAAAAACGCGAGTTTTTCAGCGTCTTTACGATTTTTGCGTAAAAACGCGAGTTTTTCGGCGTCTTTACGATTTTTGAGTAAAAACGCGAGTTTTTCGTAGCCATTACGAAAGTTGCGCAAAGTCGCGTTTTTTTCGTAGCGTTAACACTTGCGCGCAAAGTCGCGCCTTTTTCGTAGCGTTAAAACTTAAAAGGCGCGACGTTTCGCGCAAGTTTTAACGCTACGAAAAAATCGCGACTTTGCGCAACTTTCGTAAAGACGCCGAAAAACTCGCGTTTTTACGCAAAAATCGTAAAGACGCAGAAAAAATCGCAAAAAATACGAAAAAGTCGCAAAATGTTAGTTTCCAATCGGAATTTTTTCAATTCGGATTCGAAATCGTGTCTTAGTAAATCAGCCCCTTAGGGTTGCTAAGGCAAAGATGTTGTGAAAATATTTCTTTTAGACAGTCATCCTATTCAATTTACTGTGGGCAGCGAACAGCTACTGCCCCACAATTCCAGCTATATATTTAGCACAAGTCTTTGCAGTCTGTTCTATTTTGCGGATAAGGCTATATTTTGGCTTGTTCTCTTAGGGACTTTCTTGCCCTTCTAGATCTTGCCTTCACTTCAACAGGTCTGTGTAATTTCAGCTTCTTAACAATGTTCCTGACATTTAAAACTGCTATCTGAGATTGAGTAGGGTTTTTTTTTCTTTTATAGTCTGACCATGCTTTCTAAATGTGAATTATCTTCATTTTCAAATCCTTAGACAGTTGCGATAGTAGAGCTCAGACAACCTGAGAGGTAAGATGGATCAGACTATTTGTCAAACCTCCGAATTGCCTTCATTTTAGTAGCCAAAGGCATAATGAATATATCAATTTTTGGGTCATAGGAGAAACTTAAAAACGCAGTCATTGATGGATGTGTGAACTGTTACATATGCCATTTTCAATCGTTTTCCTTATTTGAAATCTGCATAGAAGTGTTTAAATATCAACAGAATTTGCCATGTAATAATATTTTTTGTTAGGATTTTTAGAACGTTATTGATCTTTAATTTTAAAACCTTGTACAGGTCATGCAAGCTTGCATACTGGCTATACACTGCAATATTTAGATTCACTGGAATATATAAATTGACCAGGGATGCACATGACTTCAGTAACTCAAAAAAAGTATTATTCATCTAAATTTACTTAATAGTAATTTAAATCCTGCACAGCTAGAAATGTTCCTGTTCTGCTGTGCTCAGTAACAGAATTCATTTTATAAAACATCTGCTTATATACACAAAGGTGTTGTTACGGACTGTAGTGTATAGGAGCCCGTAACTGCAAGGAATAACCTCTTAGGTGAAACAGGAGAGCCCTGTCAACCCCGGTATTCACTGACGCCCTTTTGGGGCCCCAGACTTTCTGCGGTGGGACTGACAGAGATCCTACTCACGGCCAAGGTTATTTCCAGAAACGCGGTACAGAGGGGATCAGGCAGAAGCAAGGTCAAAGTCAGTGGCAGGCAGCGAAGAATCATAGTCAAAAAGTCAGGCAAGGAGTCAGAACCAGGGAATCAATCAAATACAAAGCTTAGCGAGGATCTAGGAACACAGAACCAGCTTGGGCAATTGGAACCAAACAGAGAGCCAGTTTTAAATTCAAATTTGGCACCAAAAGTGATGTCAGCGCATCCGCCAATGTCACGGCACAGCGCCGCACGTCATTGCGCATGTGTGCGTGCCTAGAGACAGTGCACGCCGGAATGTGCTGAAGATGGATGTGCTGGGGAGTGCGCCTACACAGAGGAGCCCGGGAACTGGCGCGGAGGGCTCCTTACAGGTGTGACCCTACACCAAGAAAGAACATGGATGCATAGGAATCTAGCACACTGAATTAATGTATATTTGCCTGTTGAGTGGATTTAAGTAAAAAAAACTAGCACGTTAAAAGAAATCACAACTGGACAAGAGAAATCCTTTAAGGACAAGGAAAGATAAATCTTAATTAACCTCCATATGAAAGAGATCTGTAACATTCGTAAGTAAAACTTGCGGCGCTGCTTATATTTGTCTGCCTGGTCACAAATCTTTGCTTTGCTTCCTAGTTTCCTTTAAGAGCTGCTTGGCATCAGGCTATTTACATTTTCAGGTTTGCCAACTCTTGCCCTAAGTAAAACATGTGTATTAACAACTGCATGCTTCATCTTTCCTTAAAGGGATTCTGGCATGATTTTTATGGTATAGTTTTAAATACTAAGTTACACTGTGTATGTTGTAAATAATTGATACTGCCATTTAAATTGTTATCCTAGAACCAATTTGTTTTTTTAGCTGTAATATTGGTGTATAGGCAGCTATCTCAGTGCATTGTGTCTGAGCTTTCAGAAGGAGCCAGCGCTACACATTAGAACTGCTTTCAGGTAACCTATCCTGTTCTCATGTAACTGGAGGAGTCCCAAGCCGGACTTGGATTTCTTACGACTGAGTGCTATTCTGTTATCTACCACTGCTTTCAGGTAACCTATTCTTTTACTCAATGTAACTGGAGGAGTCATGGCCTGACTTTGGTGTTTTACTATGTAGTGCTATTCTTACATCTACCACTAGCTGGGGGGCATTATTTAGCAATACAGTTGTCAGGTTGATGTTATCTTGTTACCTGCCCTATGTTCTGCTGATCGGCTGCTGGGGAGAATGGAAGGGAGGTGACATCACTACAACTGGCAGTGCAGGAGTAAAGCGTGACTAAAGTTTATCAGAGCACAAGTCACATGGTTAAGGGTACCCGGGAAACTAAGTAATTGTCTACCCCCACATCAAAATTAAAACTTTAACTTTGTACTTTAATTTCTCAAAAACACTTGCAAACACCTCTAATATATAAAAAGAAAACCCCTACAACAAGACATACATGTGCACTAAGCTCAGTGTTAAACCTGTTATCTTCTCTGACCTTTACAGGACATAGAATTTGTCACTGAGGTGTGGGTGTTTGCAGTTTTTGCATAAAACAATATATCAAGTACCAATCTGATTTAACTATATCAGAGACATGTGACCATAGTCTCTTAACTATTGTTCAGTTATAGATCCTAGCATACTCTCAAGGTTGTCTTGAAGCTGTTGTTCAACATAAGCTGGAAGGGCACAGGTTACTAATGCATTTGAACCTTCTAAGGGATATTTGCATTATATATATATATATATATATATATATATATAGTTGTATTGAATTTTGTTCTGTTGTATTTTATACAACGGAACAAAATCAAAAATAGAAAAATTAGACATCTAGGCTTTAAATTCTAGTTAAATAACAATTTAGAGGGGATTATAGGCAGATGGGGGATGTTCTTTTTTCCCATAAAAACAATCAACACACCAGAGGCCACCCCTTTAGATTAGAGGAACGGAGCTTCCATTTGAAGCAGCGTAGGTGGTTTTTCACGGTGAGGGCAGTGAGGTTGTGGAATGCCCTTCCTAGTGATGTGGTAATGGCAGATTCTGTTAATGCCTTTAAGAGGGGCCTGGATGAGTTCTTGAACAATCAGAATATCCAAGGCTATTGTGATACTAATATCTACAGTTAGTACTAGTGGTTGTATATATAGTTTATGTATGTGAGTGTATAGATTGGTAGGTGTGGGTTGTGTGTGCTGGGTTTACTTGGATGGGTTGAACTTGATGGACTCTGGTCTTTTTTCAACCCTATGTAACTATGTAACTTACGATGTTAGATTTTAACTGTATTATTATTAAAAGAACTGAAGTTCTGATTTAAAATATTTATAGAGGGGAACGAAAAGTGACGCTATAGAACAATGGCAAACTAAAAAGCCATTAGACTGAAGCATTGCTGACAAAAATTTCTTTGGTAATAGATTGTGTTTAAAAAACACAAATAATAGAATCTCAAAATACCTACAGTGTACCGAAGAATATAGGTGGCATTGTAAGGGATTTGTGCAACCCCTGGGGTCTGTAATGTTCCTTGCTAGCCATTCAGACACTTAAATTTGTACCCTGTTACTTGAAAGGAAAACTTTACTAACATTCACCCTTGACAGTGTAGGAATATGTTGCATAATTTAGGAATGCATAGTGTTCCATGAGCTACCTAGAGGAACATTAGACTTAGCTGTACTTACTATAGGTATGGGACCTGTTATCCAGAATGTTCAGAACCTGGAATTTTCCAGATAAGGGATCTTTCCGTAATTTGGATCTCCATACCATAAAAAAAATAATTTACATCATTAAACTTAAATTAACTCAATAGGATTGTTTTGCCTTCAATAAAGATTAATTATCTTAGTTGGAATCAAGTACAAGGTACTGTTTTATTATTACAGTGAAAAGGGGAATCAGCTTCAGTAATCTGAGTTATTTGTTTTAAATGGAGTCTATATGAGATGGCCTTCCCATAAGTTTGAGCTTTCTAGTTAATGGGTTTCTGCATAACAGGTGCCATATCTGTACTGGCTGTCCAGATGGCATACCACTTATTAGACTATGGAGAGCTGGTTAGAATTAGTAAAGAGAATTTAGTAGTGCCTACACGTCTGCCCCTGTTTAAGAGTATTCTGGGTTACCAGTACTTGAGCTTCAGGGAGTGGGCAACAAATATGTTCAACATAAAACACTATTAACTCATTGCACGCTACTCTGCTGGGTACTAATTAGGACATGGGTCCCCAACCTTTCTTCTTCGTGAACCACAGTCATATGTAAAAACACTTGGGGAGCAACACAAGCACCAGTTCATGGAGGAGCCAAATAAGGGCTAGGATTGGCTATTAGGTAGCCTCTATGCACACTATCAGCTTACAGGAGGCTTTATTTGGTAGGAAATCTTGTTTTTATGCAACCAAATAAAATAAAAAGGAATTCAAAAATAACTACCTGGTTTGGGGGCACGGAGAGCAACATCCAAGGGGTTGGTGAGCAACACGTTGCCACTGAGCCACTGGTTGGGGATCACTGACTTAGGGTGATGCACATGTATCTCCTGGGAGAAAAATATTGCATACCTAGCACTAGTAATTTTTCCAAGGCACAAGGCTAGATTTGTGCCCCCACATGAACACATACACAGGCTACCATAGCAGCCAATTACAGTGCCTTGTGCACATTCTCTAACTGGCAGTAAGGCTACATTTAGCAACCATGCGTCCATGACAGCAAATGTAAAGGGAAGGAGAGTGTTGTACCTATGCAAACTATGCCCAGTTATGGGAATACCACCATATAGTAATATTTCTGTTGTTATCTGAGGTAACAAGTAGATTAGGCACACACTCCACAGGATCACAGCTTCGCTTAAATGGTCAAGCTTTATTTCACACCGTTAAAAGGTCTGGTGCTTTTCGTGCAGTTAAACTTGCAAATAAATAAGCATTAGTCAGTCTTGTGCAAAACATTTGCAAAGACCCTACAGTCAACAAGGTAAATTTCTATGTTAAGTTTCATACAGTGCGTGCTAGTGTACATATTGTTTTATGTTGTTTCTTTGCACAGAAATTACAGTGCTTTGACTTCTGATAATTACACGCACTGTAAAATTTCCCATCTTGCAGCACTTTAAGCAAAACCACTTTTAAACCCTGTCACATTATTGTATTTATTTCATGACTGTTCATCAGTCATTAAATTTCAGCAGTTTTTTTTTGTTTTAGGTCATTTGCTGATAATAAGAGATAAGGGTAACTCCGCAAGATGAAAGATCACCTCCATTCTGTTCATGCTTCAGCTGTACTTACCCTAGATGCTTCCTTTAGTGCAACTGAACAGGAAAAGCCTATTCTATTCTTTCTTGCTGCACTTTGTGTCAGTATGATCATTTCTGTGTGCTTATCATAATAACTTGCATTGAATTCAACTGCATTTTATCTTTAGAACTTTTATTAATTCTCCTTCTTTCAAGTGTAATCTATAAATTAGAAAGTTCAAGGTTGTAGGAAACAGAGACGACGCTCTGCAAAAAAAAAAAAGCAGTATTTTGATATTTTATCTGTTCAGGGCCAAGTGTAATGGGGGAATCCAGAGATGCAGAGCCTAGAGGCATGCTTCGCATAAGGAATAACATACTTGTATTTGCCCAGTCAAGCCTCCGTCCCTCACTCTAAGCCCACATGTACCCTACAATAATATACTACTGTATTTACATATATGCACATAAAAACAGAGCATATACATTTCATTAATTTTACAGTGAGTGGTCCTTATAGGTTTTTTACAGACAGTCCCAATGAGCTTCCTGAATTTTGAGTGTTAATTCTCTAACATACTAGCCTTTAGATAAAAGAAAAACAAAGCTAATATATATACACAGTATAATTAATATATATATATATATATATATATATATATATACATATATGTAAAAAATGCTGATGCACACCAGGAAAATGTAATCAAAAAAAGATTTTATTTATTTTTTGATCTAAATAAAATAAGTATCTTTTTTTGATGAAATTTTCCTGGTGTGCATCAGCATTTTTTACATATTTACATAGTTTTTCCGTACCCAGGTTGTAATCCCTATAAGTGTGTGCCTCAGCCTTTTTATATATATATATATATATATATATATATATATATATATACATACAGTCAAGGAGATAATATAGAAAAAATCATTAGAGGTTTATTTTCACCAACGTTTCAGTCCCACACAGGGACTTTCGTCAGGGTTACCACACCATGTTGTGAGACAGACAGAAATAGGCCCAAAAAGGGCGCCAATGCAACCAGACGCACAAACATAAACAAACATAATCAACATAGTAACAGAACAAACACAAATATCACAGGTAGAATATAACACAAACGGGGCACTTGCGCTTAAATGTGCCAATAGATAAAGGGGAACCTGGAATGGGCAGTGGGATGCAGAGACCCCAGAACGTGGCTCATACCTGTATACAGACCTCCACTGAAAAGGCGCCCAACGGGGTAACCATAAAACGTGCTGCACCCCTTGGCTAAATGTATATTTGAAGCAGTAGAATTCTTAATGAATCGCATAAGTCAGTGTAGGAACTGGTCATAAGGGATGACTTTGACGCAGTTGGCCAGCTTGAAGTATATTGCAATATATGGACAAACAATCCCTGTTTTGTTTAAAGGGAAGGGCATTTCTTAGTAGCTTAATGCACCGAATGTCTTAATGTCCTATATATATTGATAATGGGTGAGTGCAGAGGATCTCTTGTTGTTGTTTATATATATATATATATATATATATATACACGTAGAGAAATGTCGGCACTCACAGGATTTCCACATAGGGTCAAACAAAATGAAAAGGCTTTTTAAATGCAAACGGTGAAGTTTATTCTTACCAACGTTTCAGTCCTGTACTCGGACTTTCGTCAGGGAAAGTCCGAGTACAGGACTGAAACGTTGGTAACAATAAACTTCACCGTTTGCATTTAAAAAGCCTTTTCATTTTGTTTGACCCTATGTGGAAATCCTGTGAGTGCCGACATTTCTCTACGTGTTTAACTTTTAGCTCGGGCACCTAGGTATTGCATTTTCGATGGTGTGCTCCCTATTTTTGGACTTATATATATATATATATATATATATATATAACACTTGTTTTATGCAATAGTGCAGCACCCTGCAATAGAACAAAACGTGGTGAACAATAGAACAAAACATCCCCAACAGGTTCCGATATCCTTGCATATACAATAAGTTCAAGAATGGACAGCACACACTTTAAAGTGAAAAAGGTATATTAAAAGATCAAATTCATACTGTACACAAAATGCGACGCTTCGAGCCCGGCCGGGCTCTTCCTCAAGGCATGTGGGCAGTAATTGCATATACAGATTCCCAAAGGAAGCTACTTATAGTCTACAGAGAGGAAATGACCACATAACATATTATACAAACATAGTACAGGGTTCCATCCCCATTTCAGTGATAACACCATTTACGAAATATACAGAGTACAGAGTTTCATCCCTGTTCGCATACATAACTCATTAGCAAAGTTATAGCATCTCATTATATTATACAGCAGCACTATGCGATCTCAATTATAACAAATCCTTAAAGTTAAACAAACAAATACAGATTATAGTCCTTATTCAATCCATTTGGATGCAGGGAATTTAATCTCTTAATCCACCATATCTCCCTCTGTTTAAGTCTCAATTCCCGGTCTCCCCCCCTCTTCTGTGGGGGAACTCCCTCCAAAACGGTATACCTCAACTATTCGGGGGTATGGCCATGTTCTTTAAAATGTTTTGAAAGTTGTAAAATATTGTTCCCTACATTAATTGTGGATTTGTGTTGTGAAATCCGAGACTTCACCTTTTGAACTGTTTCTCCCACATTATCATGGACAGATAATGGCATAAACCACATATTGTGATAGACATGTAAAGTGTCCCCTCAATGCAAATTTTTTACCTGTCGTGGGATGTTGAAATACCCTCCCCCGCATCACATATTTACATTGTTTACAATCTAGACAAGGGTACATTCCACTCCGGGAGTATCCAAATACTCCCTTGGTTTCCATGCAGCCTCCCCTAGTAACAGAGGAGGTAACCAATTTAGAACCAATAGTCCTACCCTTTCTATAAGAAACAAGAGGGGGTAAACTCTCCTATTTGTGGATAGGCACCTCATAGAATATGCCAATGTTTACGCAGACTCATTGCTATCTGTTTACTATGGGCACCGTACTGGGTCACAAAGGTTACCCTGGGGGATCTATCCCTTGCCCCCCGTGGTTGAGAAATACAAGTCTCAGCTCTCTCAAGAACTCTAGCTGGATATCCTCTTTTGACAAATTTATGTTTCATCTGTTCAGTCTGTGCTTTCCTGACTTTTGGATCACTTACTAATCTCTGTACCCTCTTTAGCTGACTGATTGGTATAGAATCCCTTGTATGGATTGGATGATAACTAGGAATAGTGTAAAATCTGGTTTCGGTCAGTAGGTTTAGAGTACAATTTAGTTTGCAATCTCCCCTGTCTGTAAACCTCCACATCTAAAAAGTGTATATTGTTATAATCCTTCACACAAGAAAATTTAATAGCAGGATGAAAATTATTTAGCTGGGCGTGGAACCAAGATAGGGAATCAAGGTCACCCCGCCATAATACAAAGATATCATCGATATACCTCCACCAGGCCCCACAGTGGGCCTGGTAGAGGTCATCGCGATATACATGGTGATGTTCAAACCATGCCATGAAAATATTTGCATATGACGGCGCGACATTTGATCCCATCGCGGTTCCACGCAATTGCAGATAAAAGACATCCTGAAATATAAAGTAATTCATCCTCAGGATGATGCCAAGCAATTCCAGAAAAAAACAAATTTGAATCTCACTATACAGTCCAGTATTCCGCAGCATCCACTCTAAGGCTTTGATGCCATCATCATGTGGTATCGAAGTATATAAACTTGATACATCAAATGTGGCTAGGAGGAACTCCTCCTCCTCTGTTACCATAAGGCCATCCAGCCTTTCCAAATAGTGACCACTGTCCCTTACATAAGAGGGAATCTCCTTAACCAACGGTCCAAGGGCCCTGTCCAACATGGTCGCCAGTGGGCAGAAGACTGAGTCAATGCCCGACACAATAGGGCGACCAGGTGGATGGACAGGGTCCTTATGGATTTTTGGCAGCGTGTATATAGTAGGGGTACGTGGAAAAGGAACTGTCAAAAAAGATTTCAATTCAGGAGAAATATATTCATTTTCAACCATCTGTACCAATATTTCACCTATTCTTTGTTGTATCATGGGCAATGGGTCTCTATCAAGAACCTGGTATACCTCCCCATCTGATAGTTGTATCATATAATGAGATGCTATAACTTTGCTAATGAGTTATGTATGCGAACAGGGATGAAACTCTGTACTCTGTATATTTCGTAAATGGTGTTATGGAACCCTGTACTATGTTTGTATAATATGTTATGTGGTCATTTCCTCTCTGTAGACTATAAGTAGCTTCCTTTGGGAATCTGTATATGCAATTACTGCCCACATGCCTTGAGGAAGAGCCCGGCCGGGCTCGAAATGTCGCATTTTGTGTACAGTATGAATTTGATCTTTTAATATACCTTTTGCACTTTAAAGTGTGTGCTGTCCATTCTTGAACTTATTGTATATATATATATATATATAGATATGTATAGATATATACATCCTATACAGTATATACTTGCTGTAAGCAAGGTGCCCATACACTGAAAGATCTGCTTGTTTGGAGAGGCTGCCAAATGAGCTGATCTTTCCCCGATATGCCCACATTGACAGGATACAGGGAATGAGATCAGGACCATCTGTAGATTTTATTGGCCTGTGTATTACCACTGCAGACTGTGGACATTTGAAGCTAGCAAAAGAGATTTGACCTATTCATTTTGTGCAGACATAGCTAAAAAAAAATGACATTGTCTGCATTCAATCTCAAGACTCACAGCCCCCAGTGTCGGGTATATTTCTGAGACTCAAAGCTCCCAGTGTAGGGTGCAGGGCCAAAACTAGGGGTAGGCCGAAGAGGCAGCTGCCTAGGGCGCAACAGCGAGGGGGCGATAGGCAGGTACCTCTGTTGCCAACCCCTAGTCCTGGATCTCTTACCCCCAAACTGGTCGCTCCTCCCTCAATGGCACGCATACAGGGGGTACGAGGAAGCAGAGGGGGGGTGAGGTGGCCGGCTGTGTCGCCTAGTGTGACTCACAGTTCCCAGTGTAGGATGTATTTCTGAGACTCACAATTGCAAGTGTCGGGTGTATTTCTGAGACTCACAGCTCCCAGCGTAGGGTGTATTTCTGAGACTCACAGCTCCCAGCGTAGGGTGTATTTCTGAGACTCACAGCTCCCAGCGTAGGGTGTATTTCTGAGACTCACAGTTCCCAGCGTAGGGTGTATTTCTGAGACTCACAGTTCCCAGTGTAGGATGTATTTCTGAGACTCACAGTTCCCAGTGTAGGATGTATTTCTGAGACTCACAGTTCCCAGTGTAGGATGTATTTCTGAGACTCACAGTTCCCAGTGTAGGGTGTATTTCTAAAACTCACAGCTCCCAGGGTAGAGTGTATTTCTGAAACTGACTGACAATTTGAGGACCTCAGCAAATAAGGGCACCATCCCTTTAAACAAATGCAACTACAAAGCTCTAAAATGGACACAAAACTGAGCATGCATTGGCATCGTTTCTTGCATCTATATATGTTCCTTGGCTACTTGTGGCAAGTGCTAATGCAGCCTTTCCCGATGAATCACATGAATGAACATAAGGGAGGCCTGAAATTATCAGTGTCTTGACCAGTTCTATGGTCATGGGGCAATTAAAACTCATATTGTGACTGAGCACAGCAATCCATAAATGATTGCTTGCTTAGTTGCTTGCTTATCTAAAGCAAAATGGGACTCATCTCATTAGTGTAAAATGGCCTTAGAAAATTTTCAGCAAAGGGGTTCTTTTTGTGCAACCGTAGTAATGACATGCTACAAAATAAATGCGTATGCACTCATAGCACTCCAATAAAGGCTGCTCCATCTGTAGCATAGGCAGAGATGGCATCCTGTGACTTCCCAGTAAGTGGCAACTCTCAGAGTGAAAATAGTGTAGGCTTGATTCATTAACCAGTTTCCCAGCTGAAACACATAGATGTGCTTTTCATCAAAGAGAAAAAAATTGACACATTACAAGTAATTATTCTTACTAATAATTACTGCAAGGGGAAAGGGGGGCAGTTATTTTTTCCTATATAAAATTATAAGCTGGATTGACTGCTGTGGGATCCTGAGAGTTGTAATTTAAAAAGGCTGACAGACTTACCCATACTTATGTCAAGTATAACATTATGATCATTGTCTGTTAATTAATTAACAATATGTTATCAAAATGCAGTTTTGGGGATACAGTAAAACAGATTTTATTTTTAATGATGATGGTGATAGTAGCAAGTTAACTGGAATTAAAAAAGGTATCTTTCACCAACAAAATGATCCCTATGTAATAAAAGCCAATATGCGCACATCTTATTAAATACTTATCGCATTGATTTACATAGCAGGGCATTACATGATGGCTTTGCTCTGGATTGACAATTACTTGTAATCACAAGAAAGATTACTGCGTTGCAATTATCCTACATTATTACGGTGCTAGTATTTCTCCTACTACGTTCAAATAGACTTATTATTTGCAATTTTTACTTGTTCTGTACTCAGAAAAAGCATAAATAGAAAAAAAGTTTTAGTTGTACGAACACACTACAACCATATACTGTAAAAGAAAAAGAAGGAATGTCTTTTCTGCCATTAACTTTTACTGACCTTCAGCATGTTTTGCACAGACAGAACATTCCTTTTTTTTTGCTTGCCTGTTCTCTTCAGTTGTCCAAGAGTAATCACTAGACAACATGTACCTGCTCAACTGATGTCACAAGATAAGCTGGCCATGATGGGAAAACAACATCTTATTTACGGCTCGTATGTAACGTGTCGCCTTCTTCCCAATACCTTTTGACTTAACAGGAATGACCTGGGCTGTTTGGGCTGTCATTTTAGGTATGTTTTATCAAGTGATCAGCATCTCCTGTAATGAGCACCAGTGAAATAAATTGGGCCATGAGTCTAATTAGAAAATGTTAACTTGGTTTATTATTGGTTAATTTTCTGCATCATTACTTGCTAACTCACTAACGACTTTCCACTTTTTTTGTAGGATGGGCTTATTTACTTTGGATAAAGGCACTTTTGCACAGCAGAATTTATGCTTTATTTATATATTTTATTTATTAAGCAGTAATTGCAAAATAGAATCCAGTGTTACCAAACGAGAGCAATACACTAGGGATAATTCACCATTCCCCTTGGCGCATGTGGTAGAGCACTAATAAGCATGCCCCTTAGTGCTCACTTAGAAAATTGAGAATACTGCAGTCTGCTCAGTGCAGGAACCAGCCTCAGGGGGTGCAGGCAGCCCTGTCCTTATCAACTGCCATAGGGCAGGGCCCTGTTGCAGTGTCCTTAACTTGCATGTCTGAATGGTTTGCAAGTTAGGGGGAACTGAGGGGGACACTAAAATCCCTCCCCACTTTGCCCTCTGTTCCCCTACTATTTTTGTAGTATGGAGACATTATTTTAAAGAGCAGTTTGAACACTGAGAAGGGCTTTTCTACTCCTTGCGTCCAATTCTAACATTTTGAGCTCTATAGGCAACTACTTACAGCAGCTGGGAAATTAACAACCACAGACCTCACAAAGCAGCAAACTACACATGATAAATGGTCTATTCTCTATATGTGCTCCTAGAATATTTAACTTTACTACATACAAATTACTAAGGGATTATAACCAGGCTTTTAGAAGCAACCACTCATAAAGGTACATCTCCACCCCCTGTGGTGTGTGCACTCTAAAGTAAGGGAAGTATGAGAAACATGGAGATTACCTAAAGGAGGGTGTTGTTCCGTAGTAGAGAGTAGTAGATTTTGGTAGTCCCACTTGTAATGCAGATCTTCTATATGTTTTCTCTAGTCAGATAATATTGCCAGTAGTATAAAAGGCTCACAGTAAACTACTGTCAGTTTCTTTAAGTTATGTGTCTTCAAGTTATGTTTTAATTTCTGTCCCTGAGACAGTCTGCATCAACTGGTGGGAATGTGTGCTTTTTTCTGTCCCTCTGTGGTGGGGCTACTTTTTACCCCACAAACATTTTTCTGTGGATTCTATTTAAGGATAGTTTTGCACATCACCACCACTGTGACCTTTTAGGCTGTAGAGCAAGAGATTTCTCCCATTCTGTTATTGGACTTGTTATCTATAATGCTTGGAAGCTGGAGGATTCCAGATAAGGGACTCTTTCTGTAATTTTGATTACCATAATTTAAAGCTACTAAAAATCATTTAAACAAGAAACCAAATAAGACTGTTTTTCTGCAATAAGGATTATATCTTAGTTAGGATCCAGTACTGTACAAGGTTCTGTTTTATTACTGCAGAGAAAAAGAAAATACGTTTTAGAATTTTGAAGTATTTGATTTAAATCGAGTTTATGGGAGATGCACTTCTGATAATGCAGAGCTTTCTGGATAATGCATTTAACAGATCCCATACCTGTACAATATTTCACAGATAAATTATACAGAAACAAAGACTGCAGAGTCACAAAAATTGTTATATATCAAAGGTTCCCAATGGGTAGCCCTCACCAAAACACAACTGCCCCCAATCTTCTCTAGTTGTGGGTTTCTGTAGTTTGTAGTTCAAGAACACATTTCTAAAGAACGGACAAAGGAAAGTGTGTCAGTACAGTAACACAGGTCATTAACCCCATATGTAATAAAAAAAAACACTACGTTTGCCAGTAGCAGTAACCCATAGCAACCAATAAGATGCTTGCCTTTAAACAGGTTACCGGTAAATTACCTGCTGATTGGTTGCTATGGTTTACTGCGCGTGGGCAAATTTAGTGTCTTTTATTACATAACCCCCTGACAGGTGACAGTTAGCCGTGCCTTTGCTATACAATCTGCACACAGTGCATTTAAAGGCAGAGTGCTGTACAAACCTGGTGATTCATTCAGTACCTGTACAGTAATGTCACAGCCCCAGCATTTCCTCACCAGTCTCCATGGCAACATAACTACAGGTTCTTTTAGCAAATGTAAAGTGAACAAGAGAAACAAATACATATTTAAGATTTATTAGAAAAGAGAGCTTTAAGAATAATGCATGATAATCGCCTGCTGTTTCTATAATAAAATAATACAATTTTAAACTTTTTTTTTTTTTTCCTAATTCATCGGCTTCGGCGCCTGCAAATCGTTCAAACTACATTTAAAATAATAACATGTATAAGCAAACATTTTCAGGTCTAAAACCACTGAAGCAATACATTTGGTTTGATGTTACTGTATCAATTTTAGGTACCATTTAAATTTTGGTTCAGATCATTTAATCTGAGATTATTTGGAATAATTTAATGTAAAAAAATGTCTTATGGAAATGCAATATAGAAAACACTACACGTGAGAAATGTTGTCCATTTTATTTCACAGTGATGATAATTGTGCACTTTGGAAAATCTAGTGACTAGAAACTGATAATACAGGGAGCAGTATCTTATGAATGTAAAATATCAAAAATGATATCAAAATGATATCTAGAACACATTTAACATTCTTCCCATTGGTACAATGTACCACTGTACAACCCTCAATGAGCCTATTTCTTTCTTATTGTAACAACTAGCAACCTTGATTACAAATGCTCTGTTGTTTCCTTCAACTTGAAAAATGTGACTCTGTGAGATGCTTTAAATCATATTTCTATTACATTACATTCTATAATACATAGTAGAGGTAGGTTTCCTCTGGGTACACCAGTTTCCTCCCACACTTGGGCAGATTAATTGGCTCCTAGAAAAAGTGACTACAGCATGTTTTGTCAGAATGTTAGGGACCTTAGACCTTGTAAGCTCCAGTGGGGCAGGGACTGATGTGAACGATAAATGGTTGCTGTACAGCACTCCATAACTTCAGCCCTTTATAAATTATGGATAATAATAACAGCCAAAATTGCACAGTGTCCAGCCTTTGTGTGCGATGAAATCAGCAGCCAAAACTCATGGGATATGCCTGCCAACTCTCACTGCTTGACCCTATTAGCCATGTCTTCTCCATGGTTAATAGCAGACCAGTAGTTCATCCTTCAACAAAGCACGAGGCTGCTGTGAATAAAGTCTCCAAATAAAAATATAATTTATTACTTTATATTATTATATTTTGTTTAATGACTGTCTTTTCATTTGTTTTACTTTTTTGCAAATGTTTGCACCATGAATGAAATGATACAGTACACAGTGATATTCTGTTGGTGTATGTATTCTAAGGTAAATAAGCCCTCTGGATGGTACATATATCCATGCTACATGTCACTGATCTGGAATAGTGATATTAGTATAGTAGCGGTAGTATTTACTGAGCTTTGACCAATGCCATGTTATTCTAAAGAAAACCTTATTAGCACTCAGCTTTACATTTGTGTTGTTACAGCTGACTATGTAAAAAGCTAGCTTTACATTATACCGTCTGTAGAAAGAGGAAAATGGGTTATTTGATTTTTTCTGTTTTCAATTTTTTTTGTTAATTTTACAATAAGTATAACAAGTGAGAAAAAAATGAGAATTAACAATAAATCTGGGACAGCAAACTTTTTTACCCAGTAAAATTTTGTGTTGCAATTTCCCAGCAGTCTAGTTTATCATGAATCTGTGCTAGAATTTCTGTTTGTTTTGCTGAAAAAGAAAAGGCTTGTTTTTCTATGATGAACAGTTGTGGCACAGTGGAAAGGCATATCCCCCAACTGTCCCGTTTTCCGCAGGACAGTCCCTGTTTTTATAGCGTATCCCGCTGTCCCGGATAGTTCAATGAATGTCCCGCATTTCCATAATAGATTTCGGAAATGCGGGACATTCATTGAACTATCCAGCAGAGCAGGATGCGCTGGCTTAAGCCGGGCGCTCCGGCTTCTTCTGCAGCTCTGATCCTTATGCGGCAACGACTGGCCCTTTTATAAGGTTGCGCCCCATGCATACGTGTGATGTCAGTACGCATGGAGCGCAACCTTATCAAAGGTTGCCGCTGCATAAGGAGCAGATCCACAGAAGAAGCCGGAGAGCCTAGGGGGGTACTGTGTATGGGAGCTACAGTCTATGGGGGCATTGTGTATGGGGGTACTTTCTATGGGGCAACTGTGTATGGGGGCTACTATCTCAGGGGTCAATTGGGGGCACTGTCTATGGGGTCAATTGGGGGCGCTTTCTATGGGGGTACTGTCTATGGGGCACTGTGTATAGGGGAGTACTGTCTATGGGGCACTGTGTATGGGGGAGTACTGTCTATTGGACCATTGGGGGCACTGTGTATGGGGGGAAAAACTGGTTCATAGTTATAACTCACTTATAACTGACTGCCTTCTCTCTATATTTGTATTTTATATGTAGGAATTGCTATATTGTTTTCCTTAGGTAGTACAGTATGAGGGTATAGCACATTTTGCGTCTGATCCCGCCATTTCAACTATATAAAAGGAGTATTTTTTGTAAAAAGGGGTGTGGTAATTGGACATGGCCACAAAAGTGGGCGTGGTCAAAAAATTGCCATGCTGTAAGCCCCAAATCTTTTTGTCCCTCTTTTCATTTTTCAAATGTTGGGAGGTATGGAAAGTAGTTTTTCTAACAAGGTAGGACAATGTACAGTATATGCTATTGCAGACCTTGAAAACCTTAAAGGAGAAGGAAAGGCTAGTAAAGAGTTAATCTCAAGCTGCAGGCATACCTTCAGTTGTTTCAATAGTGCCCTTAAGTCTCCCCATATTTCACCTGTTCCGAAGATCTGAGCCAAACAGGAAGAAAAAACACTGAGCTGTATAAAGAAAGTTCCCATAATGCCTCACTTCTGCCTAGACATGCAGACCCAAGTGAACATGCTCAGTTAGTAAGACTATGAGTCAGCTTCCTGCTGATTCGCTCAAATCCACATTCCTAAGGGGGGGAGTGAGTTCTTAGCATTCTTGAGGGAGGAGGAAGCAGGAAAGAGCAGAGAACAGAAAGACACAACAAATCTTTTGACAGAGAACTCAGTGCATCGTTTCTGTGAGTGCTTATGGCTGTATTTGCATATATCTTTCTGATAAAGCTTACTTAGTTTTTACCTTTCTTTCTCCTTTCCCCTTCCCAGTGACTACACTGCATTTCGACTAAATTTTATATTTTTGTGAAAAATTTGTTTGTGGTTTTGCAAACTTTTACACAAAGCAAGATGCTGCAAGTTTGCTCATTGGTAACAATAGACATACATTTACTGGCTGGGTCTCCTTCAAAATTCAATATAATATGGGTTGACTAAATACATAAATTAGTTGAAACTCTCTTTCCTCTTAACTTGATCTCACTAGTGTCATGCATTCCTTGCTTGCTAGAGCGGAGGGTCATTTTTATAAGCCAGTCGTGGTAGCCATTTCTTGTCATGTGCTTTCAGTTTTCGAACAGGTAGGTCAGCTTCTCGTCGATTTAAATGTCTAATATTTTGCCTTTAGCGTTCCTAATGTCAATGAGGGCTTTCTCCAATCAGTTTGTATATTGGATCTGTAAAGCTGTTAATAATGTGGCATCCACACAAAATGTGGGTTCAAGAGGGCAGCCTCTAAAACATAAGGGGGTATACCTCGGGTAGTGTTTGGGGAGTTCAGCAGGTACTAGGTACTGTATGTTCTATAAAAACTATACTTTAAATTGAGGTAATCCTATACAGGTTATGTACTTATTTATTTTTGGGTTTGTTTGGCAGAATGGAAGATTTACTTAAAAATCTCTTTTTACGTGATTACTTGCCATTGGGGGGGGGGGTGAATAAATAAATAATATATATATATATATCTATCAAAAAAAGGGAAAAAAGGGAAAGTTGTGCTCAACCACTAAATTTTAAACCATTAGGCGGGGGTGCAATGAGGTTGTGACCACAAAATACATAGAAACAACAAAAAGAGATCCTCTGCACTCACCCATTATCAATATATAGGACATTAAGACACTCTGTGCGTTAAGCTACTACTGCAATATATGGACAAACAATCCCTGTTTTGCTTAAAGGGAAGGGCATTTCTTAGTAGCCTTTCTCAAAAGCTGCAGCAGCAGCCGAAACGTTAGATACAATTCTGTAAGTAAAATAAAATTTTGTTTTTCTTAAGTCCTGTGAGTGCGGTACCTTTCATTTTTGGATATATCTTGCTTATTTTGGACTGCACCCAGGCAATTATGATTGCTTTTTCGTGAGTGCCTGTTACATCACTGAAGATATATATATATATATATATATATACACAAGCAAATACATTCACACACACACATATACAGGTACATACATATAACGTAAGATATATATAAAAAAAAAAAAAAAAAAAAAAAAATATATATATATATATATTATATACATATATATACAAGCAAAACAATAACTACATTGCCCAGCTAATGTAACAATATACACTTCAAATAAATTACATATTCATCAATTAGGCTGTGAACATACCGTCTTGTTTTCATTATCACTGACACAAGATTCAGCTGCATTGGACAGTACATAATTATCTAGTCACTTCAAGTCAATGTTTCCCAGTGGTATGTATGAATATAAAATTCTAAAGCAAGCTCTATCAGGGAAATCTCGAGAGGGACGCATTTGCAATTTATATCAATAAGGAACACAAACTTACCTATCATGAGGCAAATTAAAAGAACAAAAAGAATATTCATTTCCTTAATAAGACACTTTCTCTCGCAAATTAGGTGGCAAAATGAACGTGAAACAAGTCTTTTACTGCGATGCTAAAGCAACGTCACTGAACCATAACTGATAAAAATGAGTTGTCCTTGTAGGAGAGGATCATCAAAACAAAAGCTTTTCCTATGAGCTACAAAAAACTGAAATTGCCATTCTTAGATTATCTTTTCTGGTATGCAAACCAGGTATTGCTCTTCTGGATATCAACAAATAATGTGTTATTGTTGCAATACTGTTGAAATCAAAACATTTTTTTTGCCAATCTCCTTAGCTTGAAGGAGACAAGCTAAGTCTAGACTGGCCAATTATAGAGGAAAAATATATTTCATTTACTGTAAACATTTTTGGTGCCATATAGTCATGTGCCTTATGTCCAGATAAAAAAGCCATTATATTCTCTTTAACAATCTTTAACTTCTACATCTATCATCTATCCCCCTCCTCATGTTTCTCCATGTGCTGTTCTCTTCCCATCCTCCATTTGCTTTTTGCCGTCATCTCTCCTCATCTTAATATATTCTCTTTTCCTAAACCTGTTGCCCCATTTGTCATTCTTTTCTGCCTTCCCAAGTTATAATATAACTTTTAATGCATGGGTGATTCAGGAGAAATTTTAAAAGAGAGTTGAACATGTTAAGGTAAATAAATCCCAGCGTACTAAACAAGCTTAGCATGGTGCAAAGAGATTGGTGAATTGCTAGTGTCGTTATTCAAAAAGGGACACAATTCTGCACCTGAAAACTATGGGCCTGTTAGTCTGACATCAGTGGTAGGAAAGCTTTTGAAGGGGGTAATAAGGGTAAGGATACTTGAATACATTGCAAATCACAATACTATGAGCAGGAGCCTAGACTCTGTGATGGCAGGTTACTGGTTAAATTAAGGAATATTGGCCTGGAACATATTATTTGTACTCGGATAGAGAATTGGCTGAAGCATAGATTGCAAAGATTGGTAGTAAATGAAGAATTTTCTAATTTGACCAGTGTTGTTAGTGGAGTACTGCAGGGGTTTGTCCTTGGCCCTCTGCTTAATTAACTTGTTTATTAATGACCTGGAGGTGAGCATTGAAAGTACTGTTCTATTCTTGCTGAGGATACTAAATTGTGCAAAGCTATAATCTCCATGCAAGATGCTGCCACTTTGCAGAGCGATTTGACAAAATTGGAAAACTGGGCAGCAAACTGGCAAATAAGTATCAATGTTTATAGATGCAAGGTTATGCATTTTGGTAGAAACAATACAAATGCTAGATGCACTAAATTTTAGTGTGTTGGGGGGTATCCTTAAAAAAGAAGGATCTATGGATTTTTGTAGAAAACAAGCTCTATAAATCTAAGCAGTGTCATTCAGTGGCTACTACAACAAACAAAGTACTGTCCTGCATAAAAACATTAACTCAATACATAAAAACATAACGTTGCCTCTTTGGAGATCCCAGGTGAGGCCTCACCTTGAGTATGCAGTAAAGTTTTGGGCTCTAAATTTTTAAAAGGGAGTTTAATGAGCTGGAGAGAGTGCAGAGACGGACAACTAAACTGGTAAAAGGGGTCATTTAAACTATGAAGGTAGACTGTCAAGATAGTACTTGCACTTGTGAGGGAACACGATTACTTTTGCATATGAGAGGGCATTATAGACAGACAGCAGGGTTTTTTCCCATAAAAACAATCAGTGCACCAGAGGCCGCCTCTTTAGAACAATAGAGAAACAGTACTTCAGTTGTCTCAATAGTGCCCTTAAGTCTCCCCATATTTCTCCCATTCAGATGATCAGAAGCCAAACAGGAAGAAAAAATGCTGAGCTGTAAAGAAAGTTCCCATAATGCCTCACTCCTGCACCAAAAGCAAGACCGGTGTACATGCTCAGTTAGTTAGACTATGAGTCAGCTTCCTGCTGATTGGCCCAGATCCACATTCCTAAGGGGGATAGTGAGTTCTTAGCATTCTTGAGGGAAGGGGGAGCAGGAGAGAGCAGAGAACTGAATGTCTCTGGCAGAGGAAAACAGACACAACTAATCTTTGACAGAGAACTCAGTGCAGCGTTTCTGTGAGTGCTTATGGCTGTATTTACATAGACTTTTCTGATAAAGCTTACTTAGTTTTTACCTTTCTTTCTCCTTTAAGAATGACTTGGATGATTTCTTGAACCAGCATAATATCAAGGGCTACTGTAATACTAAAATCTAAAATGTATATATGCACGCTGGGTTTATTTGGATGAGTTGAACTTGACGGACTTCAGTCTTTTTTAAATCCAACTTAACTTTGAAACGATGTAACCTCCTAATGCACGTGTATCATTTTTTACTGGGATGTCAATGTACAACATGACAAAACAGAAGGAAAACTACAATTAAGTTTATACTTGTAATAATCATCTAAAAGGCACAAGCATTTGATCCACCACCTGGTATCTCTTACAACTGCATTCTTTAATCTATTTGGCAAAAAAAGGATTAAATAAATTCATGGTTTATTATGGCATGGAAAAATCTGTTTATGGAGCTTTAATATAGTACTCAACTGTCTTTTATTTTTTGACTGCTTCATTACACATGCTGTCCTCAAGGATATCTTAGTTCACACTTCATTTTCCTAGAAGAACCAATGAAATATGAATCAACTGATCATTTTTATTACATGCCCTACCACACAGGGGTTACATTTCTTTTATACATGGATATATCCTCTTCTGCTCTGCCCAGTCAACAACATATACAGGAAAACAAAATTAAAATCTGATGTTTTAACATGCTGACAGAAAACCAGTTTACATAGCTCCACAGGACTGATATGCTAAAAAATAAAACCACAAAAATACCTACAGATTAAATACTTAACCGACAGAAAATGTATATAATAATAAGTGACCTATTAAAGAATTATATGAAACTAGAATATAGGAAGTAGTGTGGAAACAAAAGGCAGAACTCTGTCCATTAATTGGCTGATGGGGCCTAGCATGTATGTGTGCCTTGGCAATCCTATGATCCCAGGGGGCGGCCCTTAATTCTTAAAATGGCAATTTTCTATTTAGGATTACCCAATAGCACATACTACTAAAAAAGTATATTTTTATGAAAATTGTTTATCTAGATGAAGCAGGGTTTTACATATGAGCTTGTTTATGCAATATATTTTTTTAGAGACCTACATTGTTCGGGGGTATCGTTTTCCTTTAAAGTTTGAATGCTCTAATAGTCTTTGGTATTGCTTCAAAAACCTCAAGGTACTTAATAATTAATTGAGTCAATAAATGCATTAAATAAGGCACAGGAACGTTCTTAAGATTTACATGCAACACCCGCAAGGCTGAAGCTTACACAATAAGTTTTAGAGTACAGCTAGGGCAGAATGCTGATGGGAATTCTAGAAGCGATATTGGCTTTATTTCCATAATTTCTACAACTTTGTATAGAATGACAAAGATATTCTTTCAGCCAAAATAGTTTTCATGTTGACCAGATAAGTGTGTACTGCACTGTTATGCTCCAAGGGTGAAACTGGCCATTAGTTAGGAATCTGATTTGCACTTGGGTGATGGAGCATACTGGGCTTCAATAAAAAAAAAATGTAGAATTTGATGAGCCTTGAGCTTCCTGCCTGCTGGCTGTGCTTCAGGGTCCCAACAGCCTAACAGATTGGGTGCTGCTTTATCACCCATGGCAAATGTCATGTCCCAAGCAATGCCCTCCATCCCGTCCCTTCACCTCTCCATTCTCGTTCAGCCTATTACATTGAAAAGCGACTTTATTTAAAAACCTGAGCTAAAAAAGCAGAGAAGGGCAGCAGAGTACCTAGACACCATCTTCTGTCCATTAGAAAATGCTTCGGGTCTCACCACCAACACGGACCGCGCGGAACCATGCGCAGTTGGGGCTAGTCAGGAATCAGCTTTAACTGTGCATGGTGATGGAGGGTTTGTGTCGTGGTGAGACCCAAAGCATTTTCTAATGGACAGAAGATGGCACCTACTCTGCTTTAAATAGGTTTATTAGTGTGCTTCCTCAACCTAATAGTAAATAAAAATGATCAAGTATTTATAGCAATTTAATAATTATTTTATCAAAAATTTACTTTAAATTGAAAAACTGATAAGATAGATATAGATAGAAAAGATGTGACAATGTATGTAAATAGCATAGATTCATTAGGGCAAGACTCTTTACACAAGAGCATTTCATTTTCTAAATTAGAATGCCGTGTTGGTGCTGGGAAGGGGTTCATTCTGGGAAAAATAAAAGAAGATGTAGGATTTAGATCTTTACATCACATAGGAGAGCATGTTGTCAAAGGAAAAATGTCAACCATATTTAGACATGAATAAAGATTAGACTGGTAACAGAGGTCTTTATCAGGTACTCAGGGACAGACAGCAAAAATATTGAACGCAAACTTTGAAAAGCTGATTGAACCCCATGAGGCTAGATAAATAATACATTTACTCCCTGTTAACTGTCTACTTAATTTGGCATGACATATTACTCTAAAATAATTACTCTGATTATATAATAATTAGCTAAATTATTTATAGTATATACAAGAACTGGCAACCTCTTTTGTTTATCCTGAAATTAAATGTATGGAGTATTTTTTAAATGACTAAATAGTTTGTTTTTTCATAAGGACTAAAATATGTTTTTTTTATTTTATTTGTAAGACTTTTTTTTAAAGGGGTAGTTGGCCTTCATTTTTTACTTTTGTATCCTTTTTACATTATTTGCTTTCCTCTTCTGAATTTTCCCAGCTTTCAAAAAGGGGGTCACTGACCCCAGGAGCCGAAAAATGATTGCTCTTTAAGGCTAAAATTGTATTGTTATTGTTACTTTTTGTTACTTTTCTTTCTAATTAGACCCTTTCCTATTCATATTACAATTTATCATTTGAACCACTGTCTGGTTGCTAAAAGTGGTTAAGTGGACCCTAGCAACCACATAGATGCTAAAATCCTAAACTGGAGAGTTGCTGAATGGCATTCTCTACAACAGCAATAGGAGAAGTGTTTAGTTAGGCAAGGCAAGGGACATTCAAAGGATTGAATTTACTGCTCAGACAAATGATCAGATTATGCCTATTTTGTTGAGGTTCCCTATTGGTGTATTGTATAAGTGTGTTAAAATAACATCCCCACAAGGTCTATTAACTAATTTTCATGCTCTCGAGACCAAGGCATCTATCAGCAGCATGGTTGTTTTTAGGAGAGAGTGATGGTAGAGGCAGTGGAAGATTTTCTGACATGGCACGACAGACCCACATGACAGAGAGTTAATTTGAGTCTATCTTAACAATTGTAAGGTGGTAGACGAGTGAGTAGATGGCCTAAAGCAACTCAGTAAATGGTGCCTAGACTCCTAGTTGCTCAGTAAAAAATTCTGTAAAAGAAAATATTGAAAGGTCTGTACTAACAGTAGCCAAGATTCTAGTGAGGAGAGTTAGTGGAGTAAGTACTCTGGAAAGCAGGGTTGTATGGGTAGAGAATAAAAATTCCCCTAGAGGAATGCAATTAAGAGTTCCTGCCCAGAGAGCCTTTGGCTCAAGCACTGTAACTATTGATGTATGTTCTACTGAAGTGTAAATTATTATGTTCTCTAGCTGGCTGCTATTTAATTAAAAAAAAAACATCTTGCTTTTGTTTAAGAACCTCTCGTGCTCACTAATATTTTAAGATAAATAATTCACCAGATCATCTTATTATACCTCCTCAGTGAAAGCAAGGACTCCCGGCGGGTGTAAGGAATCTCAAATGCATCCCATGTTTGTGCTGCCAGTAAAGAGACAGCACTCTAGCAATGGTGTTACAGTAGCAGACGTTTCTAGAATGTTATGAGCTCTGTCTCTGTGCTGTACATTTTACTTAACATTAATTATGAACAAATCATACTGTGAAATGAAGCGCTGTAACGATTTTGCATAAATAAAGAAAATATACACTGCAAATAAAAACGTAATGCCCTTCTAAAAGCCTTTTCAACAAGAGAAAATCAGAACCAGCAGCTGCTGCAGTGAGAAATGCCGCAGTGTATAATAAAGGAAGCGTTCTGCCTTAGCTGGGAGAAACTCAATGGTAGACATACAGAGTCACACCAAAGAATCTATTTATTTCAACTCTAAAGTGACAGTTGTATGAAAAGTATTTGTTTTCCTTAACATTGTCCCTTATTCCCTTCTTATATGCATTGCTTGGGAAAGGGTGAACTTTCATGGGGAAACCATTTATGTACGTACAAAAAGAATATCAGTAGCAGTAAAGGTAAAAAGTAGCTGTGTAACTGTAGTATATGTTTTATCATACACGTGTTTATAAAACTATAAATTGTTAAAGGGATACGGTCATGATTTATATTGTGTCGTTTTTATTACTAAATTACACTGACTATATTGCAAATAATTCATTATAACATTTCAAATGTTTTCTTGAACCAATAAAAGTATTTATTTGTTTATTTATTTTTAGTTTAGCAGCAATCTGAGGTCTCTGTGCCTGATTCTGAGATTTGAAAAAAAGTCAGCACTTCACAATGGAACTGCTTTCAGATAAGCTATTTCAGCTATTGTTTCTCCTATGCAATGCATCTGGAGGTGTCCTATCTACCACTAGGTGGGGCATGGGAGCATGAGCTGTTATTTTGTTACATTCCCATTGTTATGCTAATTGGCTGCTGGGGGGGAGGAAGTAAACACTCTAACTTGCAGTGCAGCAGTACAGAGTGAATGTGTATCAAAGCAAAAGTCACATAGTTAAGGACACCTAGGAAACTAAGAATATGTCTAGTCCCACATTATATTTAATTTTGAAATTTGAGCAAAAATCAGTTTGCTCTTTTAAAAAAAAGTTCTCCTCCTAGCAGAACCCCTATTATATCATACATTTTGTTAAAAAAAAAAACAAAACATGTTTTCCCATGCCAAAATCCCTTTAAAATGCAGCCATGGCACATGTAATATATGAGATGTATTAAATACTGCAGCCATGATACATGTAAATATAGAAAATCATAGGCATGCTGCAGGCATGTAGTACATTGAATAGACCCTTTAATTAGAGCGGCACTAAGATGACCTGAGATGGCTGTAAAGTGTGACCTACAATGATGGCTGCCTACACACCAGTAATACCAAACTAAACATAAATATACGTATTAATCAAAAATCAGTTTGCGTTTTTGAAAAATAGGTTTTAAAGCAGGGTTCTGCTGAATGAGTGCTATTAAATTATGCATTTTGTTTTCCTATGAAAGAATCCCTTTAAAAGGGCGCCATGGCATATGTGAGATGTGTTAAATACTGTAGCCATGATACATGTAAATATAGAAAATCATGCTGCAAGCATGTAGTACACTGCTTAGTCCCTCAAATTAAAGGTGTCCTGACCCTTACAGCATATTTAGTTTTTATTGAAATAACACTATAGGGAAACAAACACCAGGGAATTTAATTATTTATTAACAATAAGGAATCACTTTAAAACTAGGGAACTACAATTTCCAGGATCCACCTAGTGACTGTGGAATGCCAAGTGTGATTTCCACTGAACAAAAATATCAATAAAAAAAGATTACAAGCTCCACCAAGTCTAAGGTATTAGTCTCACTGCTGATTGGTCGCTATGGTTTACTGCACTTGGGCAAACTTGGTGTATTTTATTACATAAACCCAAGACATATGGGAGGTTTATAATGCACAGCAAAAGAGCCTTGCCTTACTGATATCGATTCAGATGCAAAATAGCTATTTTATTACTGTTACTAGCCCTGTGCCAGCATTCTTGTTCAGTAAGTTTAGATGATTATTGCAGAATTTTGCATTATTTTAACAATCAATAATAATGTATAAATAAAACATATTCTAATTTGTTTCTTCACCTGCTTGCTTTTAGAAATGTATTATAAAAAAAAACTAAATGCTAAACCATGAATTTCTGTTCTCATATAAACTTTGTTATGTTAATAACGGACTGAGATTTAAAATCCTATTGACATCCATGACTGAAATGAAAATTGCAATACCGGTTTCCCAGCTGTTATGAAGCGATGCATACCCCTGAAAAGATTACAGTGTGTGTGCCTGGTAAGATATTACTGCATCCTGATGATACAAAGAATTTTGTAAGAACTCTCCACACAAAGGTTCTGAAAATCGTATGAAATCCTGGAGAAAATTGCAGCTTTAAAAAAAGGGATGCAGAGAAGTGTCACCCACGTCCATACTTATCTCTGTTAGAGGCCATCCTCTGTTCAGCACACAGTGGAACTCACAACCTTGCTATCTCAAAGATATGAACATCACAACATCTTTTGTTTACATTGGGGATTTTCAGCCTATGGGTCAGAACCCAAAAATGTGTCCCGATACAGCTAAGATTGGGGTCACTCTCATCCACTTTAGTACAGGGAAGATCATACTAAAACAGTGATTAAGATAAGGCTCATAATTACTTCTAAATCAAGCAAAGGGACAAAAAAAAGCCAAACAATCTGGACTGGGTGCTCAGAAAAAGATTATTATATGCATACTGGTTTTAATGGACACAGACCTAATATTACTCCAAGGAAAGTACCTTTAAACACAAGCCACACCCACAGATGTCGCACATTTCTTGAATAAGATAGAGTTCATTTTATCTAAAATTCAGACTGGAAAATATATTATCATTACTGAAATAATAGTCTTGGTAGCCATAGATTTTTTTCCCCTATTTTTTTGTAATTAGCTCTCTCTAAGCAAGTGTCATTATGTTCATCTCATTATCCAGAGAGGCAGCTGGATGTAAAAATGCTGTCAACCTTCACTGCTTGGTGATCTGGGTAAAGTCTATTCACATATTATATGATTTAATGAAGAAGAAAATAAATGTCATAATAGGGTCATGTAAACCAAATAAAAATCTCTGTATCTATCCAACAAAACGGTACTGTTAAGGTATTTACATGACATGTTATTTTAACATGGTGGACATAATTCATGTCATTTTGAGTTTCATGTTAACGATAAAAAATAATAAAAAATAAAAATATTGGCTATAAGATCAAATGCAAAAAGAGCTTTATCACATTGAAAATAATAATAAAACACAGCACAGACGAATAGTTGCAACCCAAGGAATTTGGTTTTGTTTTAAAGTTCTAGATTTAAATTAATGTATTGCATCACAATTATAGAATGAATTAATTACAAATCAATTACTGGCATATTTTCAAAGGTGTCTATTTTTCTTACGTCCGACTAAAACTACAAAAACCACCTCAGACTTGCCCATTCAGGTCACACACAAATATTCAGGTGACAAAGGACTTCTGACATGGTATAAAATGCAGATAAAAGGGGTAACAATACTGGTTTTGCACAGATTTTTTTTTTACAGTCTAACACATACATTGATAATTACATTGCTTTAGAAATACACATCACTTTGCATATATGGGGATCACGTGATGCACTCTTGTCGTTTGATATAGTACAAATTTAATAAGTATCTATTTTGAATTAATCTGTAACTGATAAATGTTTTTAGTTGTATGTTTAAAGTTCAATATATTCAGGGTCTTGGCAGTAAATTGCACACACAATAGATGGCTTTTTTCCATCATTAAAATGTATTTATGCAGTGATGAGACTTCTGGAAAAAAAAGTTATTCACATGCCATATGCTAAACACAGAACACAGCCTCAAAACCAAAAATAAGAAGCTTTAATCCTCCCTTAAAGAATTGAGGGTAAAGACATGCAAAATTCTGCGAGGAAGGAAGGTTTATCCATTTGATATTTTATCCTGCTTTGACATTCTGTGGGCATAATAAATGGGTAGAACAACCTTTTGATGCAACGTTTGTGCGTCTCCTATTATCTACTGCTGACTTAATACCCTGTCAGGTATGTAGGGGGACCACCATCCATCTATTGCATTTAGTGTGTGGGAACTAGGGATGGATAACACTGTCCTGTTTTTCATTGCCATAAAATTAGCAAAACAGCAAAAAAACACTGACGTCAATGGGCATTTTTCGTAGCAACTTATTTTAGCGCACAATACATTGGAGCCTATGGGCGTTTTTCGCAGCAAAACCTGGCAAAAAGGAACCAATCAATGACATGCATATATACAGCCTAATATTCCAGCCCCAAATATCTAAATTTACAATCCGTTCAGTCTTTTTAGCTCTTCTCAGTGCAAGACACTGGAACATGGCTTCTATGGGGTAGGATTTGGAGTGAAACCAAACAGGTGTGGGTAAGAAGAGCTAGAACGACCCAGAGCCATGCACAGTGCAAAAATTCAGTGAAAACAGAAGAGGCCTCATTAACAATCGCAAGTGCAAAAGCAAAAGCACCGCTTCAACCTATGCTCCATAGCAAACACCTATGTGCCCACCTATGTGTCTGTTGTGTTGAATTTTGCTAAAGCGTAAGCACTGACTCGAGGATTACCCAGCATGCATATTGCAGTCGCTTCAGGGTTCCACTAGCAAGGTGTGCTTTTTTCCTGCATCCAAATCAGTCAGAGTATTTTTTTTTTAAAAAAGCCTATCAGACACCATCAGATTTTGTCTCATCGG
Source organism: Xenopus tropicalis (assembly GCF_000004195.4). NCBI lineage: Eukaryota > Metazoa > Chordata > Amphibia > Anura > Pipidae > Xenopus > Xenopus tropicalis. The sequence continues at coordinate 66,176,169 of NC_030679.2, forward strand.
ATGCAGGCGCAGCATGCAGTGTTCCCTTCCGACAGGCGCATTGTGTTGGATGGAAATCCCTTCATGTAGTTTACACACCAGATTTTTGTATCAGCCCCATTATATTTAAATAAATGCAACTACATCTGACTTTTAGGATGTGTTCTATCAATCGGACACTATCCTTCAAAATCTGGCATTTAGCACTTAGACAAGAGAGTATCTTATTAGCTTTAGCAGAGACTGACTGACACTGCCTTAATTTACAAAGTCTTCCAACACTATTCCATTTACTGTATAGCCTTTCATTTATAAACACTGAACTTCATATGCCAGCATGTTGCCAGGTCCACCAATTTATTTAAATCACTCAGCAAATTGAAAATATCCTGCAGGGAAGCTAATGTTTTGCACACTTTAATATGATCAGCAAACACAGAGGTTATAGTTATAATGCTTACCTGAAGGTCATTTTGAATACATTTAAAAGGTAACAGACCCATGAGGTACTCTACTAATAACACTGGCCCTACCAGAAAATGTTTGAAAATGCTGACTTAGTTAAGGGTTTTCTTGCAGTCAGTTTATCTTATAATTAAGATATTTGTCTTGACAGGGACATTCAATGTATATATGCTATGGATATATGGTAGTTTTTATAAATTATATGTGGGCAATTTTTTCAGCAATTGATCTATTTTGAAAGTTTGTTGGTGTTATGGTTAGTTACAGTTAGTATTTATTTAATACAATTAACAGATCACTAAAATGTATGCATCTTTAAACATGTATGCAAGTTTGCTTGCATGTGCTGGTCCTTTATTGTTATATATTGTTAGTTTGAAAAGCTTATAGCATTGAGATGTTTAAGCTGTGACATGTAGGAAGTGGTTAGATCTTACCAAAACGACTTGCTCACCTTAAGGTGGCCAGACAAATTTAAGGTGCTGATTTGTCTCATTCATACCGACGGACGGACCTGCCTGACCAATATCTGGGTGAAAATAAGGTGGGCATATAGTGAAAAGACCTACAGGTTGGGCCAGGCCAAATAAAAGGATCTCTACCTTAAATAGGATTAAATAGGATTCACCAGAGCTGTCAAGATCAGCATTTGCGGTGCACAGTGTCCACTAAAACCTATAAAGATATCCCTGCACTTGAATATTTGCTTACCCTATGTTCATATACTGTATTTAATGTGGACGTATGTTTCCACTGAAGAACCTTAATATACAGTAACTGTGACCCTAAATAACTCAGGAGCCTGAGGTGGGCAGTATTAAGTATATGAGGGCTAAACCAATAAACGCAGGTTCAATTAAAATCAATCCTTTTTTTTAATTTAATAAAATGGTGTTCTAGTCTTCAAAACATAGTGGCTAATACACATTACTTTGTTGTTGCTGGCAGTTTTATTGTATGCCCTGATATGCCCTTGCATATAACAGACAATCAGTGTCAGAAAGATAGCCACTAGTTATGCAGTTAGTAGCCAACCACTACCCTTTTTTATAGATAGTACAGGTATAGGACCCGTTATCCAGAATGCTCGGGACCAAGGGTATTCCGGATAAGGGATCTTTCCGTAATTTGGATCTTCATACCTTAAGTCTACTAAAAAACCAATAAAACATGAATTATATCCAATAGGATTGTTTTGCATCCAATAAGGATTATTTACATCTTAGTTAGGATCAAATACAAGGTACTGTATTATTATTACAGAGAAAAAGGAATTCAATTTTAAAAATCCTAATTATTTGATTATAATGGAGTCTATGGGAGACAGGCTTTCCGTAATTCGGAGCTTTCTGGATAATGGGTTTCCGGATAAGGGGTCCGATACCTGTACTACAAAGTCTCCTGCCAGGCAAATTAACGCCTGTAAAATGTTGCATTTCTTCCGGAGGGCAGATGGCTTAACTAAAAGGTCCCTGTGCTCCATCAGTTCATGAGAATGGTAATTGCTTTTAATTTAATTTTCTACTTTTGTTCCACTGAATTGGGACTATCCTTAAAATGTAATATTCATATTTACAGAATGCTTTCCTTAATAGCAGGGCTTACTGATCAGTTAAAATGTGACTATTACAGGGACCTGTTATACAAAATGCTCAAGACCTGGGTTTTTTTGGGATAAGGGGTCTTTCCACAATTTGAATCTCCATTCCTAAGTCTTCTAATAAGGTACAGGTATCGGACCCCTTATCCGGAAACCCGTTATCCAGAAAGCTTCGAATTACGGAATGCCCGTCTCCCATAGACTCCATTTTAATCAAATAATTCAGAATTTTGAAATTGATTTCCTTTTTCTATGTAGAAATAAAACAGAACCTTGTAATTGATTCCAACTAAGATATAATTAATCCTTATTGGATACAAAACAATCCTATTGGGTTTAATTCATTTTTTATTGATTTTTTAGTAGACTTAAGGTATTGAGATCCAAATTACGGAAAGACCCCTTATCCGGAATACCCTTGGTCCCGAGCATTCTGGATAATGGGTCCTATACCTGTATTTAAACATGGAATAAACCCAGTAGGACAGTTGAGATCAAATACAAGGTACTGTTTTATTATTACAGAGAAAAAGGAACTCGTTTTTAAAAATGTCAATTATTTGAATAAAATTGATTTCATGGGAGAAGGCCTTCCCCATAATTCGGAGCTATATGGATAACTGGTTTCCGGATAACAAATCCAGTACCTGTATTTATATTCATTAAAGGCAGTTCCGGTTGTTAAAAGTATAAAATAAATATGTGTGTGTATGTATTTATTTTGTAACAGAATCTAACTCCTCCACTTTCTTCTTATGCAATCCTTCCGCACTTTGGAGTTTCTGAATAAGCAACAGCTGTGCATTCAGTAGCACATTAATATTACATGTGGCTAGAGGGTAGACAAGGTAGGCTTGAGGCAAGGTTTACTCAAACAAACAAGCACATACAATGCAACGACTGAGACGTATATAGGCCTTAAAGCATTTTCTAAAACAAGTGATTTGTTTTTTTGAAAAGATCTGAAAGGCATCTCTTAAACAACTGTAAGAGCTAGACTAGGAAACATGTCAAGTTCTAATGAGTGACATATCTGAAGTAAACTTCTATTTTGCTGTATGAAAGCAGTGACAGGATTACAAGATGGAAGTTTAAAGTATGTGCTGTATATCTAAATGGCTAGCTGGATGAAGGCACACATCATAGAACGTCTTGACAGCAGTGACGCAGCAAAATCTATATCAAGAAGATGATATGCTTACAGAAAAATATGCACTTAGGGTAAGTCACACTCATTTTCATTCAAGGCAACAGAATTTAATGTAGCATTTCTCTTATTTGAAATAATGTTACAGCATATTGCACTGGAGCATTAGTAACCATGTATCTGTTTCTATAGAATTATTTTTTAACACTATTAGATTTACTCAAAACTTTAAAGGAGACAAATTGGATACATGGGAAACCCCTAATTTTGTAGGCAATTATGAATAATGTATGGTGCTGGTTTCACTTTCTGCAAAAATGGCCCCTTTATTGGAGCTCCCTATAGATCCCATCAGTTCTCTGTCCCTGTTTCAAATGTGAGGTGCGCGTGTCCTAACGATCCCTGCCCTTCAGTCACACAAGCACAGACAGGCCTCAGTTCCCTGTCAGGCCAGGCTAGCTGCTGATTGGTTCCTATCCTACAGTGCAATGTGCTGAGAGCCACCAGCTCCCCTGCACATCCAGAAATGTCAGCCAGCAGAAAGTGGAACAGATGGGCTACTGGGGTTTTGGGGGAATTTCTCTTTAAATCAGTCCAAAACACAAGTTTTTTAAGCACAATCCTTTTATATTTAGAGGAGTATAATTCACTGGTAAATTCATAATTTTTATAGGATATGTCTCCTTTAAAATTTGCTATTTGCTATTTGAAAGTCGTTTTTTGCTAAATATATTTAAGGGCTCATTTAAAAGCAGAAGTGCTATTTTGGGTGTTTAGGTGTCCAGTTCTTCAGGTACAAGTACACTGTGTCAATTGCGCATGGTTTGCAAGAGGTCGCGGGACTGACCCTATGGCACCAAGTGCAACTATGCGAAAGTCCAAGAAAGGGCTTTAGATACAAATTCCTTCAATGAATAGCATCAGTTTGCACAACAGCAGTAGCAAACTTTGCTCAACTGCAACTGCACTTTGAAAATGTCCCATAAATACTAATATTAAAATGAATAAAGCTCTTTGTGCAGACCAACACATGCTTATCTTTTACTGCAGTGCTGTCCAACTGGCGGCCCTCTGTGTGGCCCCCCACCTGTCTGGCTGCTTTGATGGCTTACCTTTGAGTAAGCATTCAATGGTATCAGTACTGAGATTAACTGCCCCCCTGCATGGTTCTCACCTCAGATTCAGGCTGTAATCCCTCTGTATTGTTTAAAAATGTAATGTAAATGTAATGTAAATGTTTTTCACACCTTTTAATACCTGCATTGTTCACCCCCTGCAGTGTTCACACCTCAGGCTCAGACTGTAATCACTCCCATTGTTCACTTCTTCACACCTCAGACATAGGTACTGTAGGCAGAGTATGGCACATACAGCCAGCATAGGGCAGGTAGAGTATGGCACACACAGGCAGCATAGGTCAGGGAGGGTATGGCACACACAGGAAGGGTAGGGCAGGCAGAGTATGGCACACACAGGCAGGGTAGGGCAGGCAGAGTATGGCACACAGAGGCAGCATAGGGAAAGCAGAGTATGGCACACACAGGCAGGGTAGGGCAGGCAGAGTATGGCACACAGAGGCAGCATAGGGAAGGCAGAGTATGGCACACAGAGGCAGTGTAGGACAGGCAGAGTATGGCACACACAGACAGCTTAGGACAGGCAGAGTGCTTCCTGTGTGTGCTATACTCTGCTTGCCCTATGCTACTTGTGGGAGGTGAACCTGGCAGGGGGTTTGTTGTGGGAGTTTGTTAGCAGTTGGAAATAGTACCGTGTGTAATTATGTACCGGGGGTTGCTCTGCTATCCACAGGGGAGGAGGAGGCATATGGAATTTAAGGGTATATCTTAATATGACATAATTCTTTCACATATGAATGATGGTTGATATCCCCACAGTAAGGACCAAGCATTTGGGATTTTGCTGCACTACCACCATTGTGATAAAATAGGTGTGGTTTGAAGTGGGTGTGGTTTCAAAAAGGGGAGTGGTCAAAACTGGCTTCCATTAGCGGCCCTCCACCATGTATGCTAGAGAAATTCCGGCCCTCGGCACCGTAGAAGTTGGACGGCACTGTTTTACTGTATAGTGAAAAATAAAGTTAACATAGATTGTACTTAAAATTAGTGAAAAAATAGTATCAAGCACTGGTAATGACCTTATTTTGAATTCAAGCCTAAAGCATATTGTATATATCAAATTTCATTCAGTATATATATTCAAACACCTCAGGCCCATTATTGCAATTTGACATTGACACTATTTTAATATATTTTTTTATTATACATCAGTATCTTAGGTATATCAAGAGAGTTGAGGGGTTTGGGATAGGAACCAATATAGATAGATTTGTAATTATTGCTTATTTCACACTAACTTTAATTATCTCTTTAATCTGAACTTGAACCCCCCACCCCCAAACACATATTTATGGGATCCTAGCTTTGTTTAAGTCACCCAATTAAGTATTGTTGTAAGGTTACCATGGGTCTTCTATGTAAGTCTGGGTCCTTGGGTGGGAATGTTTGATTGTGTGAACTGTTCTCTTGCTTTCCTGGCTACTGGACATTCTTTATATAATGACCTACATTGTCCTACAGTTAACTCTGCTTTTCTGCAAAAGTGTAAATTATATGCATATTATGCAGCACGATTTCAGTGGAGAACCCAAAAGAATAATGAGGCTCATAAGCATCAGCAACACCTGGCCCTTTTAGAAATATTAAAATAAACTGGCGTGTGTTGAGTCCCAGATGCTCTTGATGAACTGACAATGTCAATGGTATGGAACAAGTAATGCATAAGCAGTGATCCATTGTCCCAGGTCATTGGCGTGGCTAACAGATCTTTTCAGTCTGTTTTTCTTTTTTGTTTTTTTAGAGATGACAATATGTTTGCCCAATCCTATTGGAATTACAAAGGAAATATCATGGCGACACTATTTAATCTCATTCTTTTAGTTTAACTAAAATAGCTTACTTGGTACCTTTTACGCACTTTTCCTTTCTTTTAAAAATTAATGATGGTCTTGGAGATTTCTCTTGTCACCAGTCCTTGTGAATTAAAAACAGTTCACCAGAACAGTCCAACTCACTAGCCTTCATCTCAACCTTCCTTTGAGAATTGATTAAAAGTATGCGTATTTTAAAGGCAACGTGGAAAACTGCAGCATCCTCTTTCTTGTTCCACAACAGTAAATTAGCCAAAATAATCCAGAGCAGAAACAATCTAATCCTTGATCCTGACTTTCTACGGTAATTAAGAACTAATAATGTTTCCGTTTGGATGGTTTTTGTTTCTTCCATTAGAATTAGCAATGATAACCTTCTGCAAGACTTAAAAGTCAATGAAGTGGGAATTTATAAAAGTGGGTGACCACCAGAGAACACGAATAAGTATCCAATCCATAACCACAGGTATCAGTCACCTTGTCAGTAGCACTTATTTTCATAAAATTGACATGCAGGGCATAAAAACTATTAGCATTAAAAATAATTAGTGCTAAAGCCACTTACGTACAAAAGTAATTACAATTTAATAACTGATCCTAATTCATGATTCAGTAAGCACAAACATTAGAAAGGAACCAGAAGAATGTGTACTGTGACTGACAATACTGATTTCAATATTTTTTAACATATATAACTACTAACACCTTATAAGACCTGTTGGGTACAGTGTCAAAACTGCAACCCTGCCCTATTATATTCACCAACCCCTATCCCCTCACCTCTTCCCTAATAACAACTAATAGGTACCTTACTGTTGATTCACTAAAGTGCGATAAGTTTTATCGCACTTTTTTTGCGTTAAAATAGACGCGAAAATTAGCGCACGATTCACTACAGTAATTTTCGCGCGACCGCATGCATTAATTAGGGCGCTGAAAAGAATACTAACGCATGATTCACAAACACTTAGTCGCGCCAAATATTGCATTAGGCTATGCGAAAATTAACACCTACTTGAAGCAGGCAGTAATTATAGAAAAGTACAGTTAATGAGCTTTTGTCAATAAAATATGGCCTTTGCAGTGTGATTACTTATTCAAGTATGTGTACGAAAATAATGTCATTATTATGGTACTATAGCGGCGCATATTTTGTCGCGACAAATAAATTACACATTATATTTTGGCGACTATTCGCCGTTGGTAATCTCGTGATAGGCGCGACTTGTGGCCATTTTGTGTCAGAGCCTGCAGTGATACAGAGAGCCAACATGCCTGGGGTTTCAGAGCTCCGACTGGTGGAGAGGCGCTACATCTGCCATTACCTCCTGCGCGAATCCTATGACAGGCAGCCGCTGGGGATCGTAGGGGTCCATGCAAGGAAGAGGGCAATCCTCCGCAGGCTGATGCGGAGGTTGGAACATCGGTTTGCCCTCCGAATGGACCTCAGCCTTCTCCAGCTGATATGGTCGGATATTAAGCGCAGGAGTCCAGAATTAGTCTCTGAAATAGCGGAAGGTAATTATTGTACTTTATTCTGGTTTTAAAGAATACGTTAATTAAATATATATAGATCATTATTAGATATGGCACCCTCAGCAGGACATTGGGGCAGGAAAACAGAATTTACCAAAGCTTGCCAGTATAATTTCCATCTTATCATTACTATCCTTACTTAGTATGGCAGCTTTCTTAGCCTTCCCAAACTTGCCTGACAGTTAAAAATAAAACTTAGCAGTAGTATGCATAGTATGAGTAATTTGGGGAAGGACCACAAATGTTTTAGGGGGCCTTGGCTAACGATGTCTGTGTGTCCTTTGTATTGATGTGAGGGTTCACAGGGGGAGGGGCCATTGGGGGCATGGGAGGAGGGGGCCCCAAAAAATGTTGTTGTGAGGGGCCCCGTTATTTATGATGGTAGCGCGCATGCAAAAATTAGCGCACACTTTATTTAGCGCGACTAAAATATCGCATGCAGTATCGCACAGAAATTAGCGCAAGTGTGCTTATAGTGAATCGTGCATTAAGTTGCGAAAATTTAGACACAAAAATAAATTTTACCGCACGCTATAAATAGCGCACGTTTAACGCACTTTAGTGAATCAGCCCTCTTGTTGGAAAGAGAAGCCCACAGTTATTATTTATTAACATAACAACATCAGATAGCATGTGTAACACTGACATCTTGTAACAAACCATTTGTTTAAAAAACATTTTCCATTTAGGGCAAAGACAGATGGGACAATTAGTCACTGCAACTTTTAAAATTTGCAATTGCGGCGACTTAAAATCCAGCCACAGCAACTAATCACTGCAACGATACCTAAAACATGCACAAGTCACCACATGCTAAATGTGCAGCATGGTAAAATCACACAACTTTTTACTGTGGCAATTAGTCCCCACAACTAATTGCCCCATCTGTCTTCGCCCTAACCGACCATTCTTTACTGAACCTAAGCACTATGTACTGCCTGGATCCTGCATTCTTACTCCCAGCCTTAAACCAAAGCTGACTAATGACCCATCAGGACCCCAGGTCTATTCATGATTCATGTCAAATACCCCATTTTGCTTCCCCCTGGTGCTCTCAGTAAAGGTACCCTTCACTAACTGTGACTATAACGAACCCTCACATCATAAGGAGGGAGGGTGGGTTGTTGCAAGTTTCTGCTCCTTCTGCTGTCCAGAACTTACTGACGAGTAAGCTCTGTCCCTCCACATAATCCTCGTCCTAGCCTCCTCCCTGTCCTTTAAAACCACCAATCCTCTTGCACCTAATAAAACAGCTACGGGGGGGGGGGGGTGCCCTGCTCTCCAACTAGTATCTGTATAGCATTAATAATCAAATATTCAGTTGGTTCCTGTAGCTTATGGAGAGGAGGTCTACAAGGAACAGACAAAGGTATCATAATACAAATCTTGGGAGGTTTTTTTATATTTTTCAAACAGTACCACAAAGACTAGAGGACAACCTCTCTTATGAGCTTTTATCTTTTTATGTAAATAAAAATCTAAAAGAGTAACTGGAGCTGTGTCTGAAATGGAGTATGGTACTTTCCAAGCTCAGTTAAGTAAACTGTCTATGAACATTCTCATTCATCCAGGTCTTGATAAACTTTGAATGTTCTTGCAAAAAACTCAAAGTCTAGTTGCTTTGGACTTAATTCCATTTAATAAATTAATTTTAATACGCAAATTATAAAGAAATAAATATTTTCTTTTCTCTACTGGACTGCCGCAGATACAAGCAAGAGGGCACAAACATCAAGGTGGGTGTTTGGTTTAGTGCTAAACGCAAAATGTCAAAGTGACAAAGTGTACAGAAAACTATAAAATAATAAAAATGAATAGATAATCTCAAATTTTTTTATAAAGCAGCAGGTCATGCAGCTGCCAAAAGCAAAACCCACGCTCCTTAGTTTACATGTTGGCAGGCCCGGATTTGTGGCAAGGCCACAAAGGGCCGGCCCTAGGGCGGCATACCGCCCCGCAGCTGCAAAATTTTGAAATTATGCTCCCATACGGAGCAATGAGGACCTCTCCACCCTGTTCCATATGGGAGTTTGAACGTTAGCCCATGCGCGCTTGCAGGAGGAAGATTTGGTTGTTCACGCATGTGCGCTTGCTGGGGGGTAGGGGGCGCAGAGTGGGGGCGGCCTCAGGGTGCCCGGATTAGAAATCCAGCTCTGCATGTTGGTCCTTTATTAGACATTTAGAGGTCAATGTTAAAAATCAGTTAAACTGCTTTTTGTATGAAATGGTATAGTTAAACAGTATTAACTTTTTTCTTCTTTGAAAGTTATAATTATGCTTTGCATTGTTTAGGTCCACTGGGTAATATTTAATTATCCAGATTAAATGCTAGTCCCTATTGCTCAGCAGCATGCTGTGCTACTTTTTATAGCATCCCAGAAGCTTATCCGTTCTTTATGCAGCACTGACGTTTCTTTTCTTTTAGTTAATATTAAGCTGTCTTGAAGTACTTATTCTAAGAACAGCAGTACTTGATTTCACATGTACTGAACATTAGTGTCGTTTTCATAGTAGGAAATTATATACTGTGCATAAGGGTTTTTTTGGCCCTTCCAGAAAAAATGACAATTTATTGGCTTGTGTATGAAGCCCTTAGGAGGGCCTGCCTGCCTGCCTGACCAGTATATATGGCCATTTTGCCAGAATTTTAAAATTCTGGTGGGGATGTATATTACCGTATATACTCGAGTATAAGCCGATCCGAATATAAGCCGAGGTACCTAATTTTACCTAAGGAAACTGGAAAAATTTATTGACTCGAGTATAAGCCTAGGGTGAGAAATGCAACCGCCACTGCTAAGTTAATCAAACAAATAACAGATAAATAAATAGATAACTTTAGGGAAAGAAAAATGCTACAGCAGCAGACAAAAGCAAGTTTGGGATGGCTAAGGAAGCTGCCATACTAATTATCAAGTGTACAAGTCCCACCACAGTACTACAATAGTAGTTAAAAGGGCAAAATAATTCTTGATGCTGGACTTAGTACAAATTGATTTTTTTTAAATAAGTTATTGTACCAATTACTTCTGGCTCGTTATGCAGATGGATGTGCAGATGTAACGCACTCATTGCATGCACCCACCCTCCCTTCCTCCACTTGTGTCTGTGCATACATACCTCCCTCCCTCCACCTGTGTCAGTTCATCAGTAGACTGCAACATTAAGAAAAAAAAAAGTTGTTCCTAATAAGTATGGGATATCCTTTGGGGGGGACCCTAAGTTGTGCTCTGTTTAGTACGCTGAAATACAAACCAGGGGGTGACCTGTAGTTAAAAACCAACAGAAGGGTAGCGTTACATGCCTCCCTACCTCCCTCCCTCCACCCCTCCACATGTGTCCGTGCATTACACAGCTTTTCAGCAATAACAATCACAATAACAATCCGTGTACCTGCCCTTAAGCGCACTCAAAGTGACTCTGGCTGAATGCGCACGTCGCGCACACCTCTCCCTCATGCCAGACGCGAGTAAGTGCCTCTCCCCCATGCCAGACGTGAGTAATAAAAGTTACACCGAAGCCCCGGTTTGTGCAGAAAGTTCCCTTACCTGCCCTTAAGCACACTCAGAGCGACTCTGGCTGAATGCGCACGTCGCGCACACCTCTCCCCCATCCCGGACCCTAGTAAGTGACTCTCCCTGATGCCGGACGCGAGTAATAAAAATTACACTAAAGCCCCGGTTTGTGCAGTAAGTTCCCTTACCTGCCCTTAAGCACATTCAGAGTGACTCTGGCTGAATGCGCACGTCGCGCACATCTCTCCCCCATGCCGGACGCGAGTAAGTGCTTATCCCCCATGCCGGACGCTAGTAAGTGCCTCTCCCCGATGCCGGACGCGAGTAATAAAAATTACACTGAAGCCCCGGTTTGTGCAGTAAGTTCCCTTACCTGCCCTTAAGCACATTCAGAGCGACTCTGACTGAATGCGCACGTCGCGCACATCTCTCCCCCATGCCGACGCACGGGTGGGTGCTTTCAGCCAGAGCCAGTCTGAGTGCGCTTAAGGGCAGGTATGCACAGACACATATACTCGAGTATAAGCCGAGGGTTACTTTTTCAGCACATTTTTAGTGCTGAAAAACTCGGCTTATACTCGAGTATATACGGTAACTGTTATCAGCCCATGTCTGACTAAGAGGTCAGCCCATGTCTGACTAAGACTAAGAGGTCAGCCCATGTCTGACTAAGACTATGAGGTCACATTCAATATTGTGTCCATTTTAAGAAGTAATCTCCATGTTTTTATGTAGGGCAGATCATGTCAAACAAAGTGACTTGCTTTTTATTATAAAGTAAAGAATAACTTGGACAGCAGGGTTGCAGTAGATTTAGTCAACTAAGATTTTACCAATCCAGTGATTCAGTGACGTACAGTGCCGTATATAATTCTGCTTTCTGTTGGTTTTGGTAGTGCTGTTTTACATGGATAGAAAACCAACAGAAAGTGGTGGAATTTCACTTTGGCAGACTGTGGTGAGCACTCTTGTCATTCTTGATAAATAGGGATTTAATATAAAGTTAACCAAAACCTTGATGGCAAGGGGTGAGACTTGCATATTAAAAGCAAATGTAATTAAAAGAAACATTTCAATCTCCAAAAAAGCAGTGTTTTTTTGCCTAAAGTGCCAGCAGAATTTTTGATTTGGAAATTTCCATGTCTTCAGGATGTGTCGGAGATTTCTGACTGCAATAAAGTAAAACTTTTCAGCAGTTTTTTAAATTTACAACCAAAGATCCACTCTTTACTGACTGCTGTTCCTTCTTGTTGAGCCACAGGATGCCCCATACTTTTGGTATTGCTGTCAGAGTGAATAACTCTTTCCCTTGTCAATTTTGCCTGGCTGACACCACCCATAATGCAGCTGCAGGCAATAGCCAATTCAGGGGCTATTTAAGCCAGTCTCTCCTATACCCTGGTGCTGAATCATTAAAGGAGAACTAATCCCTACCCCCCCCCTCAAAGCTTCCTCCTTGCAGCACTTATTCTTTTCATAAGTCTCCCCTGTGTGCAGACCTGCCATAAATCTGCTGGCCTGCACAACAGAGTTCCAAGGCACCATCTTCCCCTCTCTTCCGTTTGACCGCCAACATGGATCTTTGTGGAGCATGCGCAGTTGAATCCACGTCCATCCAGCTTCAACTGTGCATGCTCCTGCAAGAATTTTTTCAGAAAACTGACAGAAAAGGATCAGAAGACAGACAAAAGTTGGTTCCCTTGAACTCAGCATGGAACTCTGTAGAATTATGGAGGTTAGCACATAATGAGACTTCTGAACAGAATAGCTTGAAGAGTGGGCAGTGGAGGGAAGGCTCAGATTGGGTTAGGGTTTAGTTCTCCTTTAAGCTCTGTTGTAGCGACCAAGACTCCCGTTTCTAGTTTCTGAATCCAGCATCCTGTGCCTTGTAACCTGTATCCTGAAGTCCTTGCTCTTGAATCCTGTAAGCTACCATGACTTACTGATGCTTTTCTGAGCAATAATGTCCTGACCCACCACCGCACCGACAGAGTTCAGATGACTACCAAAGTAGGGACACTTCCATGCCTTTTGCTGCCTGCTGAGATGGAAGTCATGCAGACACAAAAAACACTAGGAATTGCTTAAATTTTACAATCTATGGCAGATAAGTGGCTAAACTGACAATAGCAATATGGAAATTGCTTTCAGGCAAATGTAACAAAGATAATTCCACTTAATGGCTTCAACAATGCTAATCACATTAACAATTATCCCAGAAGTAAGCTTAGAGCATTACAGAAGTGATAAAAGAGCTGCGTTTTCCCAGGATAACCTTTTTTTCTGCTTAATACACATATGCAAACAGAAGATCATTTATTTTGTGACTATATGAGATGACCTGAAAGGGGTCATGCTGTGCAACAGCAATCCAAATAATTAAATATTTAAGAAAAGGAGTGCTTTCCAGTACCTAGTTATTCAGTAACTCACTGAATTCACTTGAGGCCTGTGAAGCTCCTTTACGATTGCTAGTCACAAATAATAGGTACAAATTGTACCCATTAGATTGCCATACAAAAGGCATTTGCACCTACTTCTGCACATCTATAAAAGTGCTTTGGACCAATTTGCCAGTTCCATGAAGAACAGTACTGATTTCATGAACTACTTTAGTAGATGAGATAAAGCTCTTAGTTGCTTCACTAGCAGGGTCTCCTCCTTTCTTCTGGAAAACAAAAATGCCAGCCTTCATATTTCTGGTTTTAGTAAAATTATTCAGAATCATTTTCACGTGCTGGGTGAGTAAAATAACAGCCTAGTGTTAAACCTACTCCTCTTCTTACTATTTTTGTGGCTTTAATTTCTAGTTCCAATTGCTTCAAGGTGTGATTTATCTGAAATCGAAAGAAAAGTATACTGAGAGATCTGATTTTATTGTTGTCTGCAGCCTTTGCAGCAAAGTCCTTTTCCACAGATTTCAATGCAGAATCCACTCATAACTATTCATATTTAAGCTATCGTTGCATTATATTATATATTAGTATATAGATAAATACATATATATGTATATATATACACACACACACACTAGCAGCCCTTTAAACAAATGTAAATGAGTAGAGTCTGTCTAAAACTCTGAGCATTTCTATAGACAGCATATTATAGCAATAAGCTGAAATAACTGGTCCATTTCAGCTGCTCCATGAATTCCTTGCCTTTGCTAGCCCCCGGGGAAATAAATGTTATTGCCAATAACCAGGGGCGTGTTACTTCAACACTTAAATTGCATTATACTGAATATTCATGAGGAAGGGGGTAACTTCATATTTCTTTTGATATAATTCAGGGTTGAATTTTGTCATTCTCTGTGTGTGTACCTAAAATGAGTGCACCATAACATAAACATTGCTCCCACTTATTCACAGATACAAGTCCATTTAAATACATTTTTACCCTTTGCTTATAAACTAAGATGCCTGTATTATTAACATTATATACCCTGACTAACTGGTTGCTCGGTTATATTTATTATTTCAAATACAGTGTTCAAAACAAAACTGTTGGCAGAACATTAAACGTAAAATTAAAGGTCATCTCAACATATGGGGGTTAATATTCATGTTGCACGGCTAACATAATGATACATTCTATTTTTAAAAAGAAAACAATAGATTTTCAAATCATTTGGCTGGGTAAGGAAATGAGAAAAATATAAAATTGACACCCAGTTATTTGGACCACTAATGAGGGGTTTCAGAGCCTTAAGACCTGTGGCAAATATTTATCATGCAGGATTGAATTCTGTGTACAAATCAGGTGACCAACAAAAGGAAAAAATATAAGGATAAGATACCAAGATCTAGGGGCATATTTATAAAAATGTAAGTTTAAAGTACAAACAAAAAAAGTGGACAAAAATGCAACTAAACTCAAGTGATTTTCAAATTTTCACCTTCATGCCTCTTTGTTTAAGTTTAATTTCTAAAGTATCATTTACAACCACAACTGAAGCTGTACTCCTGCACTTTCCCCACAGTAAGTTGTGTGTTAAGCCACATTCATTGAAGATTCATTGAGCTCCTTGCATTCCAAATCAAGCACTGCTTCTCCTATAGACACAGGGGAACCCTAGAGCTACCTCCTGACCAGGGCTCACCTCCGCAACTAGCATCAAGAGGCAAAGCACACTTGCACCTAAAAAATTGGGCACAGACTTCCTTTGTTTGATGAACTGGAAATGATGCCACCCAGACTTCCATGCAATTTCGTCTGATTTTCAAAAAAAGCAATTTTAACACAACCTTGTCAGACATAGTGTCATTGCTACACCAATGCGTCTGCAATGAGGTTGGAATTCTGGGAAACACACTGCATTGAGAAAAAAAACTTGATGAACATATTCGATATTGGATTTCTCTTTTGACAGCTCAACCCGCAGTCCCGGATTCTTACTGAAAAGTCCCTCATTTCCCTTTGATCTCCTGCACTGAATGCTAAAAAAGATACAAATTTAATTAAAAATTAGCTTTTGGCAGAGAGCCAAGAAAGTTAAACAAGCTTCACCTGCACTTAGATATATTGTTTCTCACATTAAATTAAATAAGTGTGCTTTTGGAGAGAGCCCAGAAACTTAATAAGCTACACCTGCACTGAGATACAATTCTAACTAATACGCTTAACAGGTCTCTTGGGGGAACTAAGACTTGCAGCTTAAAGATCAATTTCAGCTTTTTAAACAAAACTGTAATAACACATAAAACAAGACCCCAAACCCACAGAAATGTGTTCAAACTTTAAATAACCTGCCAAATTTAGCCAAATGGTGGTGGTGTGGTATTTAGGGTGTATGGTTGCAAAAATGGGCATGGTTAAAAAATGTTTTGCTGTCCTATACGTGCAATTTCTTTTTGGCCCTCTTTCCATTTTCAAAATGTTAGGAGGTATGGACTACACTTGTAGATGAAAATGAGGCCCTATAACTTTTTAGCTAGCACACCATAACAACTTTACCTGAACTTCCGCCTTAGAAAATATTCCTATACATTATACAAGTTAAGTAAGAAAACTTTGTGCAAAGTGCAAAACATCAGTGGAAAGGAAGAGTTATGCCAGCTTTAAGAAGTTAAACAGATTTAGCAAAAATTGACAAAACAGACACAGTACTGCCTGGTAAATAATGTGTCTAGTAACACACTTTTAACATTGTTTACTATAAATGCAGCAGCTGAAACAGCAAAACATTGGGTAAAACTGTGCTTGCACACAATAAAAAATTGTCCCCTAAATATTTGCAATATTAATGAAAAACTATGTCTCCAGAATGAATACTTAACCAATAATTAGTTTAGAACACAATAACTGACCTATCGAATCGTAATATATTGGCATATACATCAGTAAATATTGGCCTTTTACATCTTTTAACTTGCACCACCATTTTGTGATAGATCACCGGAAAGAAAATAATGACGTATAGTAAGTAAACTCTGTCTATTCATTGGCTGATGTAAGTTAATATGTATGTGTGTAGTTGGTTTGTGTGAGCTCAGTGAATCATACAACCTAGGGGGCCGCACTTAGTAATTAAAATTCCAATTTTCTTTTTAAGATTACCCAATGGCACATGCTACCATGAAGATACCATAGATTATGAAGATAGTTTATTTAGATGCAGCAATGTTTTACATATGGGTTTTATGTGATCATTTAAATAGACCCAAAATGTTCCGGGGTATAGCTTCCCCTTAATAGTGCCACTATAAATAATTATTTATAGGTGATATGTTTTAACAAAAATCTAAAATACACTAAACCATATTTAGCCTTTCACTTTAATGCTTACTGTATGTATCTTAAAAAGCTAATGTACAAAAAAAGACAAGCACCCTGACAGTATGAAGCACTCCTCCCATTCACCTCCCAAGGGCATTTAAAACATTTATACTCAGCAGCTTCTCTGTCTTGGTCTGAGATGTTTATAATAAATGCCAATAATTATGCTATTGTGGCCAGTGTATTATCAGAAAAGCCATGTGGAATGATAGGCTATACAATTCTTTTGTGTGAAATGCATGGGCTCCATGCTGACGGTAAGGGGTGTGCCTAAATGCATGATAACTTCACCCTAGGAACAAATGCCTTCAATGCTCTGATCTAAAGCAGTTGAGCATTAAAGGACTGACTCTACATACTGCACGACACTACTTATCAGTTCTTGATCAAGTCTAAATGAGAGCTTTCATGTCGGCATTTGCCTTATGTAGCAAAGTAGATAAAACTGTATATGGCACAGACAAGTCAGTATGGGAAACCTTATAGTTTAGTTTACAATAAAGTGGAATCTTTCCATGTCAGCCTAATACTTCTCTGCAGATTATTTTTAAAGATAAAAAAAAACAATCCAGTACAACTGGAAACAAAAATCCACAAGGGATGTAGCGAACATCGCCAAAAATGTTCGCGGACCCGTTCGCGGACTTTCGGCAAAACTCGCGAATATTCGCGAACTTTGCGAACCCCATAGACTTCAATGGGAAGGTGAACTTTAAAACCTAGAAAAGCCATTTCTGGCCAGAAAACTGATTTTAAAGTTGTTTAAAGGGTGCCACGACCTGGACAGTGGCATGCAGGAGGGGGATCAAGCAAAAATTTCTCTGAAAAATACTTTGTAAAAAAAACGCCAAAAAATAACGAAAGAGAAAAAAAAAAACGCCAAAAAAAAGCGCCAAAAAATAACGAAAGAAAAAAAAAAAACGCCAAAAAATAACACCAAAAAAAAACGCCAAAAAAAACCGCGGCGAACCCAAAATGGCGAACATCGCCAAAAGTCCGCGAATTTGCGCGAACGCGAACACCCAATGTTCGCGCGAATTAGTTCGCCAGCGAACAGTTCGCTACATCTCTACCGGCGAATCCATTGCCCCAGCATGCACTCACCACTCACATCGCACCCCCCCCGTGCGTCGGCCCAGCCCGGCCCCCCCACGCCAGTCAGGAGCGGCACGTCGGGGGATGCGCGGCGCAAGTGCATGTTAGGGTGACGTGTGAGGGGGGAAATGTGCGACACGCCGCGTTACAGATCTGCAAACACAGGTCACTCACATTAATACAGATTTGCTTGTTCAGATTTGCAGATTGCAAATCATTGTTTGAACCAGCGACCACAGGGCAGTGTGCATGGGATTAGAGTAATTGGGGTCTAGGTATCTATATATACATGCAGCAATGGTCAGGCAGTAGGGTTAAAATCTGTTTCATATTAAACACAGCTATGTTTAATTTTTACCCTTTGTAAAAAAAGAAAAAAAAATCTAAATGTTTTCACTTTATAAGAAGTAACTAAGGCTTACATATAAATAATGTACCTCAATGCTGTTATTAACATAGCTAGTGTTTTTCACCATGACAAAGGCCTCCCAACTTAGTACTTTAGGCACAATAACAATAAATAACTCAAGTACACTTCTGTCCCAATGGGCTTTTCTACTGACTAAAAATCATAAGGAATGTGTTACTTACTGCAGTTGTTTAATATATAAATAGCCCATATGTTCCATGTCAGGTCTGGACTGCTGAAATGTGTAAAAGTGCCTATTGTGCATCAAAAAGAGCCAATTGACTCCAGTGCATTTTTGGTGCAAGAAAAATGTCTACTGACTCCAATACATTTTAGGCTTATACTCGAGCCAATAAGTTTTTCCAGTTTTCTTAGGTAAAATTAGGTACCTCGGCTTATATTCGGATCGGCTTATACTCGAGTATATATGGTAAATGAACCTTTTTAGAATGCTGCTAATTCGATCAAATCTATAGAAAGTACAGCCCAAAATATTAGTGCACATATTCTTTGAGCCATATCAGCACTCCTGCCTGCCAGAAAATGCAAAGCAGCTCACTAGCTAATCAAAAATCTATACTTTTTACAGGTAGGAATTTACTGCCTGTTTTTCCTTATAACTTTAGTCTCTGAAGCTGATTTACTTTCTTTCTATTAACTGTGTTGTATCTCAGTCACTTGGCAATCAAGGTCCACAAGTCTCCCGAGATATACCAGTATACATTTTTGCATTAGCTTCACTTGATGGGGGTAAGAGATAGGCTGCTATTTTGGCAGTGTATTCTACCCACAACTACTCTGTTTCCCTTTTCTATACTTCCATTTACATGGACTTCTATTTACATGGACATCAGTATAACATGGTTAGAAAATAGTAATTTATTGTTGTTCACATGGTGGTTGATTTGCTAAATCAGATATTTGATTTCAGCTTCAATCTTTTAGTACTTTGAGCTAAACTAGTGGCTAATAGGTTGCTATCCATAACTTCATTGTCTTAAAGTCAGACGAGTGGATAAAGTAATGTCAAATGTCTTCTACCAATCTCTAACCTGCTACAGCAAGCTGGAAGTCCTTTACATGCTCTAGATGGGCGCATTGCCCATGAACCAAGGTACCAGTAAACAGAGGTGGGAGTGCTTTATGTACAGCAGTTTTATGCTGCTATATACTGCATGCGGCTACCACTGCCCTCCCCAAAACACAGTTAATTAGATATTATAAACTATAAATAAAGCATTGTATCACCCTCAAATGTCTCATTTTAAACTTTAGCTGCTTTATGTTTTACCTGCTTCCAATTAGTGTGTAACTATCCATACCCACATTTCATAAAATGACATATATTAAAGATGTTTTTATAATTCCTTGATAATATTTCTTCCATAAAAAGACAGCAAGATTCACAGTCACAAAACATGACAGAAAAGCTGCTTTGCCAGAAAAATAAACAAGAATGACCTATTGTGAAAGTCCAAAAATCATTATAAACTTTTCAAAATGTGTAATAAATTGTTTTATCCAAATATACACATTGGTTTTAGGTACAACTATAATCTTTATGTTTTGAAATTGTTGTCCTTTTAATAACAGCTCCTTCCTACAATTTGAATAAAATGCTGTGGCTGGGTGCTGGACATATGATATGGACTAAGGTTGGTAATATCAAAGCCAGATCACTTTAGCTCCTTAATGCTGCATTTATTAAGTGCTGTTCACATTTCCTATTATTAAGACAAGACATAATGTGGGAAGCAAGGAGGTGTCATTGCAAACGAGAATATACTTTTGCAGGTTTTACTGCATTACAGGCACACAATAAATGCTATCAGTCAGAGCACTGTTTATTAAGATAATTAATTGAGGATATCTTCAAACAAAAGAATGAAGAGATGGCTACAGTAGTCTTTGTTTCTGAAGGCATTCTTTGAGATTTATTGCAAACGTTAAAACGGCTTTACATGCTCCTACAAGCATCATATATTACTGAAATAACCTCTGTTTCTGTCAGTTTTCACTACACTACCTTTATGCTATGGCTATTTATGTCACTATACCATGACAGATGAACCGTGATACCCATCATTATTGCCTTTATAGTGCATCATGCTATTATTTGGACCCACTTAACAAAGCCAAGGGCATGGTGACAGGAGAAATTCAACAAATATAAATGGCCAGTAATCATGTAGAAAGCACACAGCTTGTTTCTTTATGTCAATAAAAAAGCAGAAAATGCCTGTAAAATAAAAATAGCAATGACTACCATTATATAAGTACAGATTAAATACTTCTGCAAGATAAATGGATATATGTTTACTGACAACAAAAGAAGTAGAGGACATTATTTGCCAGATAATATAGGTTGTAAATCCTTAGCATAGACTAACAAAGAAAAACTATCATAAAACCATAACAATTAATACATGCCTCAGTGGTGTTCAGATGGTGAGGCACTGGAATTGGACAGGAGCTGGAACCTCCTAATGGCTGTTCTTGTGCAGAGTGCTGTACATTTGCACACCAGCCCATGGAATGTTTCGATCCCAGCCCAGAATAACATAGGGAAGCAGCTCTCTTCAAATTACTGGAACAGTATTGGTATATAATAATATTCCTAAATATTCCTAATAGAAATAATAACGCACATTCCTTTTAAAAAAAATGTGTTAGTTTCATATTTAATTGTTACAATAGTCCCTTATTAAAGCACACCTATCACCCTATCCCCCACCAGCAGAGTGGGTTATTAGAGTCCACACTCTATTGGGAAACAATATTTTTGTTAGAAAAAAATACCCCCTACAGTGCTCCCTGCTCACTCATTATGTGTGCTAAATAACATGGCTGCCCAAACAGAGTGCCCACACCTCTGGAGGGGGAAGCTATTTAGGGTTATAGGTGCCCTTAAGTACAAGCTATTTACTGGCCAAAAGACCCTGTGCTGTGTGGGATTATTGTACATACAAATAAAGATTCCCCTAGAGAGGACAACAAGGAATTTTTCAAATCACATAGTGTTTTTTTCAGGTTACAGGTGAATTTTCTGCAAAAAACACTAAGTTTGTAAAATGTACAGTACTTATGTTCTCTAGGCAAATCTTTATCTGCAGACACACAGGGAAAACCATAAAATAAATCTATTTCTAAGTTAAAGTAATTAAAGGTAAGAATTAATACAAATTTGTGTTAATGTTATGGATATTTTTTTTTAAAAGTTTTACATTAAGAGTAAAAAAAAAGTTTTTGTATCAATAAATCAATCTTAGCACAGGCAGACTTTTAATTATGTGAATTGTCACTGTGTATTCTCTAGAAGAAAACAATGCATGTTTAACTTGAGATTTTTTTTTTTAACATTAAACTGTTCTGTAGAAAACGATCATAGCTATTCTTGTCCTATTCCTGAGTGAAGGAGTGTATGTGATAAACATGACCAGATCTATCTGAGTTTTTCCCCAGAACCACTAAACTATGGCTTTTGTTGTATTATGGACTTATGTATCCTCTAACTGAACATATGTTCAGGCAAATTATTATACATTGGGGCTTATTTATTAACACTGGGCAAATTTGCCCATGGGCAGTACTCCATAGCAACGAATCAGTGATTGCTTTTTTTTCAGCCAGCTGCATGTAGAACAATGTATGCAACAATTTGATTGGTTGCCATGGGTTACTGCCCATGGACAAATTTGCCCAGTGTGGATATATGATCACTGTCTATTGTCAGCACTCACCACTCTAGAATTACACGCCGGGTGCTCACCAAAAATATATATATATATATATATATATATATATATATATGAATAATCATTATTACCTCTCATTTTTAGTGAACTAAATGCTGTGATGTGACTAGTGTGATGTCAAAACAAGGTTTGCTCCATCTAAAAAACAGGGATCCACCTAACAAGGCTTGTACAGCATTAACTTTAAATTTAAACATAGCCCTTTTTTACACTTGAGGGCAGTATAAGAGATTATAAAATCGGTAAACTGATATTTGACTTCTCTCTCTGTTTTTACCCACATATATTAACCCCAGCCAGGGCCGCTGCTGGCCAAATGGGTGCCCTAAGCAGAAATTTACTTTTGTGCCCCCTCCCCCAAATATTATGGAAGTAAAAATAAAATAATATAAAAAACACCTACTATAGGGGCCAAAATAGAACTTTATTCAAATAAAACAGTGCCCCCAATTGCCTCATAGACAGTACCCCCCATAGACATTAGCCCCCACACACAGTGCCCCCAATACACAGTGCCCCAATTGCCCCCATAAACAGTGCCCCCAATAGAAAGTTCCCCCATACACAGTGCCCCATTTTCCCCCATAAACAGTTCCCACAATTGCCCCCATAAACAGTGCCCCCCATAGACAGTAGCCCCCACACACAGTGCCCCCAATTGCCTCATACACAGTACCCCCATAGACAGTAGTCCCCACACACAGTGCCCCCAATAGAAAGTGCCCCCATACACAGTGCCCCAATTGCCCCATAGACAGTAGCCCCCACACACAGTGCCCCCAATTGCCTCATACACAGTAACCCCCATAGATAGTAGCCCCCACACACAGTGCTCCCATACACAGTGCCCCTAAGTGCCCCCAATAGAAAGTGCCCCCATACCAGTGCCCCAATAGAAAGTTCCCCCATACACAGTTCCCCAATTGCCCCCATAAACAGTGCCCCCAATTGCATCATAGACAGGAGCCCCCAAAGACAGGAGCCCCCACACACAGTGTCCCCAATTGCCTCAAACAGTACCCCCCATAGACAGTAGCCCCCACACACAATGCCCCCAATTGCCCCCATAGACAGTAGCCCCCACACACAGTGCCCCCAATTGCCCCCATAGAAAGTACCCCCAACAGACCAAGTCATCATCGGCGGCTCCTTCTCTCTTATGCCGCGGCAACAGGCACTTCTATAAGGTTGCGCCTCATCGCTGACGTCATACGCACGGGTGCAACCTTATAAAAGGGCCTGTCGCTGCCGCATAGGAGAGAAGGAGCAAATGCTGGTGTTTAGAAGTGACCAGATTAATAGAATTTGAATAATAAGGGATACAGAAAGCAGATAAGAAATGAAGCAAAGTAACCTGAAAACCAGCGCAACAGCGAAGTTTGTGTTTACTGACAACAATCACTATAAATGTCGCTGTTGGAAAATTATGTTTAGACAAATTAACACAGCACTGTCATATTTCCACTTATCTAAATTCAAAATCTTCTGTAGTCTCCAATTTACTAATTTAGCAAGGTAACATTATTCTTCTCTTTCACAAGTAAAATCACTTCTTTGAGAAGCCAGAGCCGCAGTAATGATAAAATTAATGAAAGTTTTGCCGAAAGAGCTGAGGGTGGCACATTTCCCATTAGAAATGCTAACTGCTCCTGGATGTGGATTTTCTTTCTTAAAGGTTAAGGACAGTAATTGCTTTTAAAAATAGGTTACTAAGAACTGTGTTTGTAAATTTGTAATTCCAGCACCAAAAAGATAAAAAAAAAAAAAAATATTTTTCTTGACAATTTTTCTCCTTAATATAAACTATTTTGCAAACACACACACTGTATTAAGATTGTTTTATTTGCCCATATGCATAAATATTCCAAATAAAATAAATTGAATCTAAACCTCTATACATGTCAGTCTAAGGGGCAGATTTATCAAAATGTGAGCTTAATACATGAAAATTCACCCACGTTATATTCATTCCTAAGGGTTTTTTAAAAGTGTATTTATCAAATGGTGAGTTCTAACTTTCACCCATTGATAAATATGCTTCTAAAAATCCCATAGGAATGCATAGAACGTGGGTGAGTTCTTGTGCATTAAGCGCTAAACTCACATTTTGATAAATCTGCCCCTAAGCCTCAGTTCAGCCGCCTATGTAAATAGTTAGCATGATAATAATTAAGAATGCACCGAATCCAGTATTCGGTTCGGTATTCGGGCAGAATTCGGCCGAATCCACGTTTCTGGCTGAACCAAATCCTACTTAGCATATGCTTAATAGGATTTGGAAGAGTTAAATGTCCGTGTGAACACGGAAGTGAAAAAAATTTCAGTGCGCGGTAACGTTTACCCCCTTCTGGATCCGGTTCAGTATTCGGCTGAATCCCTTAGGATGGATTTGGGGGTTCGGCCGAACCCCGCTACCCACCCGTGGTAGTTAAGATTTATCGTGGGCGACTAATCTCCCCAGGTGCCACTGCCCTAATACATAATTGTGATAGAAAACTATTGTATTCAGAAATCATCAAAAATCATGTGTCTGTTTCCCATGTTCATTTCAGTTCATATTATTTTAATTATTTTCTCTATTACAATTTTTGTAAGAAAAGCTACTGCCTAAAACACTATTCTTATTTTACAGCACACTAGACAAGGCAAAAGAAACTTGGCACTAACTGAGGCACCAAACTATTTCTGGCATGAAAAGTGGTCTAAATTGCTGTGTATTAAACAGAAGAACTTGCATTTACGTGCTTTTGCCATCTGTTTTAAACCAAAATTTTACACTAGGCTAAACACTGCATAAAATAATTATACATCTTTAATAACAGTGTCAATTTATATTGCATCTAGTTTCATTAAAAAAAGTGCCATTATTTTTTTTTACACACCTTTGAATATATAGCCCTGTAGGCTACACCAAATATATAGAGAGAGACCAGAGATATTAAAAAAAACCATTAAATGCATTGCATATTTTAGTCATGAAAACAGTGATTACTGGATTTTTGGAATCATATAAATGTGTCCTTTTTATACAGGTACTCCTATCAGCTCTTTATTTTAATTTTTTCCATACAATGACAGAGTGTAAAATCCCAGTAAGTGAAGATCTATGATCATGAAGGAACAGACTATTCCATTCTGCACACTGCTCGATGAAGAGTTTCAAAAGCATCAATGAAGTCAATAAAGAGGAATGTTTTGTCCAAAATAGGAAAGCAAGGGTCTCTGAGATTTAAAGCAATGAAACCACTAAACAAAGTGATGGACAGATCTAAATAGGAAGATGAGCTTTTCAGGTAGATTATGTATAGATTCCAATAATTTGAAACATTTTGTTGTTGGGGCACATGTAGTATAAAGAAGATCACTAAAGAGAATGATTGACTAGCTGTTAAGTGCAGCAGAATCTGTTATATACATAAAATAGTAATTGTAATACAAATATATTGTATATCCAGTGTGCCATATCTAATTTATAAACCTTATATTTTACCATATGACTATGAAGATTTTCATTTATTCAAGTCATGGCCTATCTAGTATAAATAAATCTAAAGCAACTGGACTTGTTAAGTAATCATTGAAGACGTTTCACTACTCATCTGAGCAGCTTCTTCAGTTCAACTGACTGGTATGGGAAGTCCTTGGCATATGAACTCTTTCACTAATCCAATCACAGTGGCACTTTGTAACTCTTCAGAGAGGTGACACTTGAAACTCACAGAGGTGTGAATGCTGTGGAGTTACTTTGAAAGGATTACCAAAGTATCATGCAACTCATAGAGACAGGTGTTACTTAGAGTTGCATGATAAACCATTTATTTTATGGAGTCGTTAAATGTAGTAACTGCTACAGGTCCCCTGCGCCATTCAGCATGATAAACCTCTTCTCTGCCTATGTTGTGGCCAGCTTATAGTGTCCCTGATGTATATATATATATATATAGAGTCATATAAGTGGCACTCTAAGAACACAAAAACATGGCCAATATATTACTTTACCCATTGCACTGGTAGTATTTTTATTTATCAGTTTAAAAATAAAAAAAAAAACAGACAACCTTTGGGAGCCTTCGGCTCTGTCAGTGAAAGTCAAAGTGCAAACACTGACATTGAACAAATATTGGTTACATATTCACATTGCTCCAATTATGTTTCACTTTAAAGTTGCAATGTATACAGAGGGGAAGGAATTTTTAGGTGCTTACCTGTGAGATTTAGCAGTTTTGGTTTATAGCTATAAATATGATATATAGGGCTCAGCAAAATGCAACCACCATCTAAGGGAAAGGTTGTGCCTAAAGCACATGTTGCTCTGACAGGCAGGCTTCTATTCAGAAATGCTCATGCTATGTGGGCACAATGATTCCCGTTTAATAACATGGGAAGTAGTGGCAGCAGTGGCTTGATGGCAGCAGTGATCATGGCACCCAGCCTGACAGACTTAGGGCAAAGGCACAAGGGATGTATTCTCTGCTGGGCTATTTCAGCTTTCAAAGCCTCCACTGCCACCTCTGATTCACTTGCATGGGAAACACGTGGTGCTGGTACTTGGCCTAAAATTAATGATGTCATAATGCCATCATTTCTGTGACCGAGGCATCAACTTCACAGTAAGTATAAACTTAATAGTGAATAAACTAGCACACAACTCAAACAACTTTTAACTGGCATGGCCCAGGGGAAACAATGTCATCATGGCTTAATGCAGGGACCCAGTCATATCACTGCACAATTTTTTCTTAAGCAAAGAATGCTTATTGCAAGCAAAATGGGAATATTAAAAAAATAAAAACTCCCCCCCCCCCAAAAAAAAAAAAATCAGGAGATTGCGCTAGAAAGATGGGAGGAGATGGGAAGAGTTGACAGCTTTGATAACTTTGCCAGTTTTAATTTAGTTCAACTTTAGTTGAAACAATATAGGACTGTAAGGTAAATGGTGCCTTGCTGCAGCCCACCCTCCAGAGTTCCTAATTTTTTTTATTGGTTCTTTTGACCTTGTGGATATCAAGGACAGGACAAGACACACATAAAAGAAGACTTGCCATTAAGGACTTAGCTAGCCCTTACTGGCAAGGTGCCACTAGTATACTGACCCCTCCTCAGTTCAGCTATCTTATCTACTATTCCTGTCTCTAAAAAGTGTGCCTGGTGACTGGTTGATTGGAATTCAACTTCTGCATTCAATTGTGGGACAGTTATAGGAACAATATTATATCATATGTTTAAACAATGTTATTTTAGAGAGCAGGACCTGTATACATAGTGCCCATGGATAAATGACCTGAATGTGGATCTGAACGATCATAACTGGTGTCTCGTGCTATTGTTAAGACATGTAAGGAGAAATAGAAGAAATTATTAATGATTATATATGTTTTCCCTCACTTAAGTAAGGTAATTAAGAGTAGGAAGGTATGCCAAAACTGATGTTCCTGACTAGCAATTTCAGATAGGGAACATTTCATTTCTTTCCAGCTGATACACACAGCCACCTAATTTTAAACAACTGGCAACAGTGCTTATCCTTTCAGTTTGATTTATATTAGTGGCATGTTCAATTATATTTTGCTAAACTATATTCTGCAGAAAACCAATTTTTCTTGTCAGGTCAATTAAAAAAGCATCTGATGTGTACAGTACCTCACAGCAGTCTTCAACTTTGATTTATGAAAACAAATGTATTTCTGTGCATTTTTACAATTATTTATTGAGTGTTGATTGCTTTGCAGAGTGGAAGGTTTAAAGTTCACCAGAATTTTAAAATGTAATATCTGAACTTGTATCAATTATCTACTTACATTTCATTTCTTCTGCGCTTATAGTACTATTTTGAATTTAAATGTAAACACAAGTGAATACATTGTGCTCTTCAAGAGTTTTGTCGCTGATATTTGAGTAGTTAAATATGTACCACAAACCAGAGCCTGGCCACATCGAATTTGGCCTAATGACCTCCCCCCACGCACTAACTGCAACAATACCCCACTATTAACACTACTACCCCCCGACCTGTTGGTCCTTGCTCCCTTGCTGGTCATTCACAATTCTTCGCCACTTTCGTAGTTCCAATGCTACACCCCCCCCATTCTTGCTCCCCTTCAGTGCTGGTTGGTCTTTCCCAGATTCCTGCTGCCCCCTTCTACCCCATCAGCCAAGCGCCGCCAGTACCAGGTAAAAGACATCCATGCTTCTGTTCAATCTCCAGCTGGATCTATGAGTAGGACAAGGCAGACAAGGTATGTGCCTAGGGTCCTACTGCCCCCCCCCCAAACTTTGTGCCATAGGCATGTGCCTCGTCTGTCTACCCAGTGTCAGACTGGCCCACCAGGATACCAGGAAAACTCCCGGTGGGCCCAGGTGTCAGTGGGCCCTCTTGTGTTTAACTATTTGGCCAATTGCTTGGTCATTCCGTATTTCTGTATGGGAAAAAGATATGGAAGAATAGAGAAAAGAGACTTGGATAATAAAGAGTTTGAGGAGAGGAGGAATAATAGTTTAGAAATTGGGCCTATGGGCCAAGGTTTTATGGTGGGCCCCTGACATCTCAGTCCGACACTGTGTCTACCAATAGTTCCTGCCCTGCCACAAACATTCTATTAATACGCATTTTAATTTACACCTTAATTCTTTATATTGAGAAGATTTTTTACAAGATTTCATCACATTTATCAACAGTTGCTTTACTGTCCGAAAACATTTTTTGACAGTCAAGATAGTGTTTTATAAATTGACATATTTAGAAACAGCTAAATGTGCCAATTTGCTTGAATGTGTTTGAATGCTTTGGGCAATCGAATGTTGTTTATATGGGGTTCAGCAACTCTAACACTCTGCCTAACGTGCTGTTAAAATAATGCAATTTAAGTTAATAGGGGGATTAATGATTTGAAAAAGCCCATCTCCATAAAGAGTTCAGGCCCATCTCATAAAGAGTTCAGGCCAGATTTAACTCTAAAAGTGGTACCAACTGCAAACGGTAAAAGAGATAGTAACAGATTCAGCGGAAAAATAAAGCTGTATTCTTTCCCCCAATATACATCAGGAATTAAAGATACAAGTGGGTATTAATACCGAGTACTACTGCTGAGCAAAAATCCCCATAGAATATAATCGTGCTTGATTAACGGACATCTTTATCTACTTTGCTAAATGTGCTAACTCTTTAAAACTTTTCTAATGTGTAGAAATATCTCTTGACAATAAGGAAAGTTTTGATAAATGTAAATACACACTGAACTACTGTCAATCCTTCTGGATTCCTCAGTTTGATCTTTATTAAATCAGCCTCTTGGTATAACAGACAAGATTAGTATATTTTACTGAGTGCTAATTATGGATCTAAAACAAATCAGGCATTGAGATTAACATAATAGATTTAATAAAATCACTGAGTAAGATTGACTCTACTTAAAAATAAAAAATAATAAACAACACTCCAAGCAGTTGTGAAAAGCTATGATAAATGAACCACATTGGTTGAATTTTTCAATTAAAGTACTGTGAAAAGACTGAAAATTGTAAGACATGTTTGGAAATATTACCATTCTACTTTAGTTATATCTGACTTTTTGCAGATAGAAATAATCAGAGCATAGGCTGTCATATCATTGGCCATTTAAATCAAGTTGGCTGGCAACATTGTTTAACCTGGTTTACTATGTTAATTGATCAACTATAGACAATCATCTAATGATTTAGAAGCAAGATATGAAAAAGTTGTTGCATATAAGAGCTGAAGAGCAGGTGAGCACAATTGTTTATTTAAAGCTTTGTTCATTTAGGGCAGTGATCCTCAACACGTTGCTCACCAACCTTGGATGTTGCTCTCAGTGCCCCCAATCTCAGCCCTTATTTGGCACCTCCATGAACTTTTATGATGTTGGTGTTACTCCCCAAGTCTTTTTACATTTGACTGTGGATCACAAGTAAGAAGGGTTAATTTAGGAAAATCCTGATTAATATACAAATCAAAATTCTACTTGATCTTCAGATACATCAGCTAGTGGACTAATCTAGAGACAGCCTCAAAACTGCCTTTTATAGCAGGTTTAAGGCTATAGTTTATGGGGTAGGCTGACACTATGGATTGTTTCTTCCTTCTCAAAAAAGCAAATGAAACATGGGATAGTTAGATAGATGTTAGCATTCTTTTGTATTGAAACTGAACCACATGGACAAATAAAGCTAAGAATGGAATTTCCTACTCCAATAGCAAAAAAAAGAAACAAACTTGTGTGTCATAAATAGCAAACCCCCTATCATGTTTGCATTGGGAAAGCAAAGCAAACCTAGCTTCTGTTTTTCCTTGTATAGGTTAGCATTTATTGTATGATATTTGGCAGATCTTTGTTAAAAATATTTTTACTGAGTGCAAAAGTATCTTACCTGGCTTTACTCATTATACATGTGTTACACTAATGATTTTTTCTGGCATTACTCCAATAGTTGGATCTGAAAATCAGTATAAAAAATGTAATGTTTCGTGCAGAGTTGTATAATTATTAGCACACTATAGATTAAAGTTATCTTTAAGTATATATTAATAAAAGATAGACAAAAGCACTAGCAACATAAGGCTTTTTGTGTTTGGTTGCAATTTAAGATCTGTATGGTTGCAGATTAAAACCTTCATGCCAAGGGCAGGTGGCTGTATGGGAGAGGAGATCTGGGATTACAATGCACTTGATTTCTCACAATGTACTTGTGCAATCGGAAAAGTAATTGCCATATGATTTAATTACATGCTAGTTAGAGCTCTTGTATATCCCAGCAAGCATCTATGAAATGATGGATTAGAACCATATTATGACTTTGATTACAAGAGTGGATATGCAAAATACAGTAGGATCATACTTTATCAGCTTTAAGCGCTGCAGAAGAACTAGGTTAGAACACATTGGATTCCCATTCTACATAGATTTAATCCCATTGCACCAAATACAGTGCTAAACTGTGCAGTTTCCTGTAGTAACCAGTTGGGTTTTTGTTTGCATAGTACACTGTTCAAAACTAATTGCTGATCTGTAGCTATTTAAAGCTGTACTTGTAGTATTTAGCACTCATTTTTGTAAATCACCATAATATTTATGTACATTTTCATGCAATTTTAACAAAACAATACTATTACAATATGGGTTGACAAACACACCGTACATTGCTAGTTGATTTTGTATTGCCATGCAACATGATTTCCATACTGAAATAACTTTTCAGAGAAAAAAAGGAGACAGCAGCACTATATTTGTTCTGTTATCAATAGCTTTTAATCTTTTTTTTTACCTTGGCTTTTTTTTAATTTATATTTGGTTTGTGCTCTAATAAGATGGTATGAATATCAAACCCAAAACTGGCCTTTTCAATGGCCTCATGCAAATTTGCAGGTGAAATATATTTGCTATAGTGATATAGTGTATGCTCATAAGTTGCAAGCAATACGTAACTGTTTAACTTTAAGGGTTTGGGTTCTGAGGTTCCTTAGATGTGCCATCAAATATTTATTTAGATATTTTTATATGCCATCTGCATTTACTGTTATTTATCTTTACTGTTATTTAACTTGGGCATCCTCTTGCATTGGGTCCATGAAAAAGGGACATGTGCAATTGTGGAAGGTATCTTAAATAAGAACTTATATGCCTTGCCCTGTGTCAGCTGCCCTTTGTATAAATCACAGCTGAAACCGTATGCTTTAGACTGGAAATTTTAGGGGGCCTCTGTAGGCATTATGTTAGCAAGTTGCTAAATGGTTCCCATTCAGGTGTAATATTATCTAACTTTGCTGTGAACTGTAAAAAAGAGAACTAAACCCTTCCCCAAACTTCAGCCCCCCTTCACCCGCCTCTACTCCCTCCCAGCAACTCCTACAGATCTTCTTTTGTTTGCTGACACAGATCTTGCTAGGTCTGGAATCAGCTTCAATTCATTTTATGGCATGAACACACACAGGCAAAATTTTGAATGGAATAGATGTTGTAGGGAGTGAGTTTGGAGGAGGGGGACAATAGAGGTGGGTAGAGGGGGGCTGATGTTTGAGGGTATGGTTTAGTTCTGCCATAAAAAAAAAACAGTTCAGTGTAAAATGAAACTGGGTAAAATGGATAGACTGTGCAAAATAAAAAATATTTCTAATATAGTTAATTAGGCAAAAATGTAATCTATAAAGGCTGGACTGTACAGATGTCTAACATAATAGCCAGAACTCTACTTCCTGTTTTCAGCTCTCTAACCTCTTAGTTTGTAAGTGATTTTAGGGGTGGGGGGCCACATGGGACATAAATGTTCGGTTAGTTTGTGAGCACGCAGGTCAGATTCAGTAGCAACCTAACTGTTATGTCCTAAAAGATGTAAAGGAAGAAATAGGTCTAACATAATTGCCAGAACACTATCTGCCAACTCCAGTCTTTATAGATTAAATTTTTTTCTAACTATACTGATTCATCTTTTTTATTTTGCGCAGTCTATCTATTTTACCCAGTTTCATTTTTAAACTAAACTGTTCCTTTAAGGCAGTTGAGCTTTGCATGCTGAAACTTTAATAGATGTAAATGATACTATGGTACTTGGAAATAAACAAGTGTAAAAAATACATTATGAGAAGACTAGTAAGTGGAAAACTCAGCTTTATATTCCTTGCCAGACTGGCTTCTTTCATCACTAGAGGAAAGATACTGTAAGCAGAAAAGAGAAGCAATAGCGGTGTCTGTGTCATAGCTTTTTGAGTTAGAGGTCAGTGCTTACATGTAGAAAATATCACCTCTCTCTCTCCTATAAGTCACAGTACTGGCAGCCAGTTTGAACATTTCTTTTTAATAAAAACTTTTTTTTAAATACGTCAACTAAAAGATGTAGAACATATGACCTGACCACAGGAAACGCCCTTAATCAAACTGCGATACAAAATGTCTTTAATAAGGATGAATTCTATCCTCAGGAGGTTGGAGATCATGTAAAAAGAAAACAGAAAAAGAAAAGCATCCACACTAGTTTCTTCCCAATAAACTTCTGCTGAAGATGCCTTAGGGAAATAGAGATAGTAATAACAATGAAGGACAAGGACAGGTGTGTGTTGTGCAGTGATCATTTAACTCAGCCATAAATCTCTAAAATCCAATCTCCTCTGCGATTATTTATGACGAAGAGCAGCTAACAGAGGCCCAATTTGTTTGCACAATTGCAGTCATTCCATTTCATCTAAGCAATAAATGAACGGCGCTTTCATGCTAGCAGTCTAGGAAAACAAGAGGAAAACTGCCTCACAGCAGAAACAACATTTCATTTATACATTAATCGCAGCATATTTTGACAAAGGGCTGCATAACGGGTATTTTTTAAACTAGTGGAAGGGCACATCTCTATACTACTTAGAACACATTGTCCCCCCCCCACCTGAAAAATTCTGTTGGCCATAAGAGTTAAGAAGTGGTCTGGAGCTAAAAATCTCAGAGTCTATTTAAACAGAAATTAGTAGCATTTACTTTTAATAAAAACAAAAGCACCTCCAAGGAATGACATGACCTGGATATAAATTATAAGGAAAAGCTCAACAGTATCTGTTTAAAGATTTTGCAGCCCAATTAGTGCAATGTACAGAGCTATGAGGCTCCATAACACCTAATCCATATTTAATGTATAGAGATGAAGCAGACTTTATTGATGCACATGATTCATACAGCCACACCACCCATTTTCCCCTGAACTGAGTTGTATGCTGCGTGCACTAAGTACACAAATTCATCTGTAAATGTGTTTCAATTTTTTCTTTATACCAATAAAAGATTAGAACATGTTGTTCATGTGCCTTATAAGGTACAATACAACTACTGTCACTGCATTATGGTGTGGAATCTTTAATAAACTGATGTCAGCTATAGTATATGTCAGCAATAGTAACTCTCTTTCTACCTCTAAACAGCAGCAGTAAAAAACATCCATTTCACACTTTCCAGGAAGCGCTTAAATCTGCTGAGGAATTTGTACATATGTATTGTGTATCTGGAATAAAAAGTTCCATGTACAAAGAATCACAAGTACCATGCCCGAGTTACAGATTTCTATTGATACTACTAAAAGTATAATAATTAAAACTATTATATTTACAGATATATGCAGTACAATATGTATTTATTTGCAAGCTTTTATACAGAGGTTACAGCAGGATAGCTGTCATGGCAAAGTCACATAGATAAAATACAAATGCTGTAACATTAATTCATCACTATACATTATGTACTATAAATGCAGCATTTGAGGCCACAAATGGAATCTTGTGTCACAGAAAACCAGCAAAACACACCGCTTTTTCAAGACTGATGTATCCATTGTTTTTCACATACATACATATATATATATATATATATATATATATATACACAAGGTTAAAATGACAGCACTCGCAGGCAGTTTTTCATGAAGAATCACAAAAGGTTTACATAAGAAGATTTGAGGCTTTATTCAGTCCAACGTTTCAGTTCCTGTCTGGAACTTTCATCAGGGACAGTAACATCTCAGAGTAGTACACACATGTTTTTAAACACAAAAGGGGCCAAGGTTGTTGCTAGGCAACCCCAAACAAACACAGAATGTAACATATAATTGTGAAAACAAATAAAAAAGCAAAAAAACACACTACAAACAGTGCATCAAAGTCAAGGAATATGAGGACAATGTGTCCAGGGCTTATTGGTATGTAAATGAAGAGACCCCCCCGGAGTGAAAACAATTGGTCACTTTGACTCATTTCAAATGTGTACACAATGATAAGCCCCAACCATTCACACCACCCCTAGTGCTAGAAACGAGCCACTGACATAGAGGAGTACCCCCAAGGTACGGAAACCCAAGCACATTGTGAGACTGGTAGCGTCGCCGTTGCTAGGCAACCAACCCCGTAGTAGTGAGCGGGCATCGTCGGCCCCGGTATGTTAGGCAGTGCGTATATGTCCAAGCAGGACGGAGCAATGAGGGTATAAGGAGCCAAAAGTATAGACAGCATACGCTAAGTTCACGTTTATCTGCACGGGCACCCAGGTATCATCTGTATTTTATGGTGTGCAGCTTTCCAGCAACTTGTTTCTATATATATATACACATACACACATTTTTTTGTTTTTTTATGTATGTAATACATTACTTTTTCATGACAATTAGAACATATTAATGATAGATTTTTACAAGAAATGGAAATGATGTATCAGTATTTTTACATCAAATTATAAATACAATCCTTCCATTACTGTATGACAGCCTGAGTGCAGAAAAGGTACATGCTAAACACTGTTTGTTTCCTATTTCTTCCCATCTGTACATGTTTTTTCTTTAAAGGAATACTGTCATAGAAAAGATTTTTCTGAGACCAGGAAGTCTGACACACAAGAACATGTTTACAAAAAAGGAGACAAGAAATCCTGTGTTTCTTTTGATAGAGGACACAGTGCAGCTTTTCTTTGAATGCTTATGGTTGTATTTACATAGACCTTTCTGATAAAGCTTACTTAGTTTTTACCTTTCCTTTTACCTAAAACATGACCAGGGATGCTGCTCATAGCAGCCTATCAGATGCTTTGCTTTGGTTTTCTAACTGTTGAAATCTAATTGCTGATTGGTTGCCCTGGGCAACATAACTGGTAATGCTGCACTCCAATTTTTACACAGCATAAAAAATATACCCCTTTGTGTGCAGTTGTTAAAGAGGTGTATGTAATATCAAATCTTAAATAATGATTAATAGAAGCTAATATTAGCCTGTATTCACAGATTTACAGTACCATGCATTGTATGATTACAAATGGTCATCAGTTACACTGACACGTCTCAAAAATTTAAATAATCGCCTACTAATTAATGTATTTCTAAACTTTATGTACCACATAATTTCCAAAAATGTATGTTAACAAATTAAATTTTATCAAAACTGGGAGATAATATGCTTTTCTTCAGTGAAAAAAATCAATTCTGCCACCTTCATAACTAAAATAAAATTATGCAAAGGATTGTATTTATATCAAATGCTGTCACTTTAATATAATGAAAGCATATCTGAATTGCAATTTACTTTTGCAGTCAATTAAATCTGCTCATACTATCTGATTACAAACTAGCAATGTACTGCCATAGATGAGTAATTTACACAGTGAAACCCTTTGCCAAGGTGCTTTCATGGTAATTCATACCCTGATATTACACAAATGTGAGACACAGAGTTTAAAGGAGCATCAGCTCAGATTTTAATACCTGTTTTAGTGTTTAAGGAAAAAAAGGTAATGGATTAAAACTGTTATATTGAATATCATGACCTTGATTTATACCCCAAGGCAACCTAATCTAAGTCATTCGTAAACTCTCTTACAGCAAATATATAGGGTGGGGGGGGGAATTTAAGCCCTTGCTCTGAGCTTTCAGAAGGAGCCAGCGCTACACATTAGAACTGCTTTCAGGTGACCTATTGTTTCTTCTACTCCCATACTCTCCTCCCATAACTGGAGGAATTATAACTTGGGAGAGCCAGACTTGGATTTTTACAATTGAGTGCTTTTCTCATATCCACCACTAGGTGGGGCATGGGAGCATTTTTAGCAATGTAGGTGTTGTTACCTTTCAATTGTTCTGCTTATTGGCTACTGGGGGAGGGGAGGGGGGAGATATCA
Organism: Xenopus tropicalis; assembly: GCF_000004195.4. NCBI lineage: Eukaryota > Metazoa > Chordata > Amphibia > Anura > Pipidae > Xenopus > Xenopus tropicalis. The sequence goes on from NC_030679.2 coordinate 66,213,034, forward strand.
CTCCAACTTGCAGGACAGCATTAAAAGCTTATCAGTGCGCAAGTCACTGAAGGCACCTAGGAAACTAAGGATATCTCTAGCCCCATGTCAAATTTCAAAGTTAAATATAACTTTAAACATAAAACAAAAGCGTGGATTTTGGCTTTTAATGTACACACATGGAAATACTAAAGAATCCATTTTTGTGCTGAAATCCAGTGTCTGTGTGTGTGCTACCAGGCAGATCCCATCAATGCGCACAAATGGAAAAACCAGAAGGCAGCAGATGGGCTCTTTTCCACTAACATATCTACACCACTTGGATAAACAAAGCAGGTGCTATTAGTATTACTGTCAGTGAAGGCATATCTGTAAAGGCCGTGATTATCTGTCATACTGTCTTCCATCATTGTAAGATGTAAAGCTGATAAAGAGCTTTTTCCATTTTGTAAATAAAATATATGGCATGGACAGAAATGGTTGGCTGCTTCCATTCATCCCACTTCCTTTTTTGTTTTGTGCTAGGAGACTGAAGCTACTGTGGGTATTTGTGTAAGCATGAAATCATAGTTACCGTTGCATCTTTGTGTTGTTTTTGTTTTTTACCCATGGCAGGTTTCTGCAATTTGCAGCATTTGTCCAGCTCTAGAACAGAGCACCACAAGCAAACTTCTTCCATCTCTCACATACTGTAAGTCCTCGATGGAGCAATGTTTAAAACTTCCATATAAATAAACACGTACAATTATCTTAGCTAATATAGGTAATCGATCTGCACTGAGCAGTCACCTTAGTCACTGTAGTAATGATGATGATCAACATGAAAAAAAAAAGAAAGAAATCTGAGTAAGACCTGGTAACTAAACTTACCATAGATATAAAACAGGATCTAACATACTAATCGAGATTCCTAAATTAATTTCTTTCAAAACCATTCCAATAAGCCAGCAAATAGGTGTATAAATAGAAAGGGGAAGGTGAGCAGCAAAAGCCCAAGAGCCATATCAGCAGTGTAGTACGAGATCAGGAACCTAAAACTGACTGCTGGATTAGATTACATTTTTGAGTCCGTGTTGAAATGTCCACACAGGAATGGCTTACTGAGTTGAAACAGCAGAAACCATTATTTTCACATTATAGTATTATTTAAGGCAGTATTTGTACCTTATTTGGGAGAGACAGCCTGTGCATATACTGTAGTTAGCTTAAAGGAGAATGAAAGTCAAAATTTAAAAAGCATACTGCCCAATAATCCTCCTATTGTTTAGTAAAAACGCCACACTTTTGGCTCACCTAATCTAATATTTACTCAGTCACACTTACTTCACATTTTCTATAACAGGCAGCCATCTCTAAAAAGGTATTTTCCCTTCCTTTCCCTCCTTGCTTCATACTGCACATGAGTTTCATTCCCTAACTCCCCCCGTCCCCTCTGCCAGATCCGCTTCTGATTGGCTGGTGGGTATGTGTAGCTCAGAACAGCAGACAGGATCAAGTTACACACATGCTCAGAGAATAGGAAGGCTGCCGCTGGCAGCCTACAGGAAGGGGAGAGAGATTTCAGTGATGTTACTGGAGTCTTCACACTGCTGTAGGCTGCCAGCACCATATCTCAGAGAAGCAAGCAGGGATCTGGGAATTTAGATATGCAGTAAGTACTTAAAAAGGATGCCTTTAGACTTACTTTTAATTTATGTTAACCTTTCATTGTCCTTTAAAGGATCTGAAACCAGAACCCAAGTCAAATTATTAAACATGGTGGGAATTCTGCTGTGGTCTAGGCCTGCATTGCAGCTGATATTGTGTTCAACCTAAAAGTACTGGATACTGAAAGAATATTACAAAAACTGTCCTTCAAAAAGTACCTCCAATCCCCACCACTGAACATATGTTAGTGAAAAAGAACTCATGCATTTTAATGTGTTACTGAAATGAAAACTGAAGTGTTTTTAAAATATCACACCAAATGCCTAATAAAATCATCAGTTGGAGCTTGATTATTGTAGTATAGTCTTTAACTGTAGTCAATATTAATTTGGTTTAAATGAGTGACAGGGGTGTTCCCTATGCCAGAATTATGGACACTTATTGGATTTGCTCAGCTGTACTGATGGATTAATTCATATACTTAAATAAGAAATATCATATGATATAGAACTTAATATATAATCATGTATTTCTCTATTTCTATAGAGGTATAGGATTAGGGGAGTATTCTACTGGGCCCATTTATCAAAGTCCGAATTTCAGACATTTAAAAGTACGATAGAAAAAATTCAGATTAAATCCGATAATCTCTGGTGTGCGTTAAAAACATGAAAATTCTGCATCGTGGTTGTACGAAAATATCATGGTACACTCCGAAAGTTCCAAAATTTTCGTATCTGAACGATCGTAAACAATGCGAAAAACTTTCTGACTTTGATCTTTCAGTGCATGATTTTGGAAGCCTCCCATAGGAATCCATGGCACTTTGCAGCTCCAACCTGGCCCAAGGAAAGTCACAATACCGAAGCTTGAATGAATCTGAAACTTTCGTACTCATTGAGATGAATACGGTTTTGTTGCAAAGTACGAAAAAGTTGTGGAAATGAATGAAAAAATTGCAGAAAATACACACGATTCTAAAACTTAGAAAAAATGTAAATTTTTTACACATTTTTATTAAAGATCTACAATGTTAAGGGGTAGAGACCCCCTTTAAGAGTTTGGGTAGCAGGATTTGTTGATCAGCTTTGTATAATAAAACACAGATACTATCCTAGTGTTTTCCCTGTAGACAGCTTGGCTATTACTTCCCTCCTGTACTTGATTTGTTGTACTTGCATTGGCCCCAATATGTTGTATTTGAACTGTACTGCAATGTACAGAAATGGTTAAGATCTGATGGTGATAATATGGAATTCTTTAAAGTTACCAGCATAGAAATGCATAAAGTATGCACAGAAATGTAGGGATAGTTGAGATCACTTGTATATTTACCAATTAATCATAGATTTAAAATTTTAGTGAGTAAAATATGTTGTAAAATGAATTTATCAGTAAATGTTATTAGTTTCATCAATATGACACATCTGCACATATTTCTTTATTATGTATTTTATCACAGTCCTACCAGGAATTGATATTATACAGTATTGCAAAAGGTTATTCACATTTTATTAAGCACAGAAAGGCAAAACTAGACGATGATGTCAACAAACAGTTATAAAAATATAGGATTAAAAGAAATCAATAGAGAAATATCAGGGCTTCTTATAGCCTGTGTAAAGCTACTGATAAGACTGGGAGGGCACACAAGGTCACCCATATAAAAAAAAAAGTAAAAACTATATAAAGTGCGGGGCAGGCAAAACTCAAGCAAGGATAACATCACATACCAGGAGACCAGTTACTGCTTTAAGGCAAATAAGAAAGAGCAATATGTTATAGGAAGGCTACGTTCTGCAGCATAATGAACCTCATGTCTTCTAGACATGTTTCAAAAAAGCAAATGCTTTTAACAAACTTTGAGAGTTCATTTTAATTTAAAAAAGTATGCAGTTTTAGGACCGCACATTAAGTACAAGGCAGTATTATACAAATATGTTATATCCATATAACTATGTTTGGTTAGCTCCACTGCTCTCATAGGTTTCAGATATCTTTGAAAATATTTTCTAAAAGAGTGTTTCTGAAGTTTTCAGTATATTTTATTCCATGTCAGCAAAGCAAGCTGTAAATGGTAGAGTAGTTTGGCTGATTCGACAATACACCTTGGGGTAAATTCTATTTATTTATTTACTTCTATTTCTATTCTATAGATAAATTCTATTTACATCTATCTATTGACAGACCACCCTTGAACTTGTCAGATAACAGTCAATCTGTCCAATCCGCAAACTGTGTCTAACACATAGCGTAGGTGGATGGGTGGTGCATCAACAGATGATGAATAGAAGCCAAAGCTGCAGTTTACTAACTGTTACATCCAATGTTGCAGCAATCTGCACTGATCAGATGATCAGAACAATAGCAATGTGCATTGTTGGACAGTCATAGGGTATCAACCTAAATAAAGATGGATTGGCCAGTAGATGGCCACCATTACAGTTGCAACCCATTTCAACAGTCCTACTGCGTTAATTAAATAATCTTTTTCATTATGCTCAAAAGTTAGAGGTTAGAAAAGGGGTCCCCAAAGATTTTTACCCGTGAGCCACATTCAAATGTAAAAAGAGTTGGGGAGCAACACGAGCATGAAAAATGTACCTGGAGTTACCAAATAATGGCTGTAATTGGCTAGTTGGTAGCCCCCTATGTGGATTGGCAAAATAACAGTATATTTCTGAAGCAATGCTTAAATACACATTTACTGAAACATACAACCACATTCTCTATCTTGCAATGTGTTGAAGATATAATTTAATTACTCTACTAATGCTTAAACTTGGCAAATTCTCATCATTTCTCAAATAAGGTAGGCTTAAAAAAACATTTACCAAGCCATTTAAAGGTTCATTTATCAAAAGCTGAAGCTGTCTATAGAGAAACAAGAATTTGCTTTAGAAAACAGTTAAAAAATGTATATATTCTGGCCAAAAGAAAAACAAGTTACATTAAATCACTTTTCCTGTCATCAGTTTTCAGTAACAACATGGTATTGAAGCCTAATTTGTTTTAGAATGATATACTTTGCATTCAGTTTGGAAATCTAGCTTTACAAGCACCAAACAATATTTCAATTTTATGCTTTTTCCAAATCATATTCCCCCAAAAAACATTTTGTGTCTATCTGATTGAAATAAAATATACTGTGAGGATACAAAGCATATATTAGAAATGATCGTCTGAAGACCAGAAATAAAACCTTTCATATTTCTTGGTTACAAAACTTGCTCAAAATAAAAAATACGTGTTGAATCTTAAAATAAAGAATAATGTGTTATCATTGGAAATGGTTACGTTGAAAGTCAGATAATAAAAAGGATAGATGGGAGTAAATGTCTTTTTATGCAAGTCCTCTTTCCTCTGACCTGGCACCCTATGAAATAATTCCAAATGCTTTTGTATCATGTGAGTACACTTTACATGATATAATTTATAGAAATCTTGTTTCCTTCAGCCTTGGAACTCACAAACACAGCAAGCAGGCAGGTGCCATTTTGTGGGCACTGTTACTAAGGCAAGTTTTGTATCACCCCAAAATCTTGTGTATACACCAACTAGGTGGCATCTAGGAACCAAGTCACTAACTTATTAGCAACCATAAACCAGATAAACCTAGCTTTTATTAAGATCACACATCTATTAACTTGTTGATGTTTGTATGTGAAACCCGGTTGCTGCCACAGGAAAAAGAAACCAAGCAGGCTTTGCTGCCAATATGTGGTTGGACAAGGAGGCAAATCAATAGACTTCTAGATATAGGAGGCATATACAGGAGATCAGGGATCCCCAACCTTTTTAACTTGTGAGCCACACTCAGTGTTGGTGAGCCAAACAATAATGAAAAAAGTTCTCTGGAGATACCAAATAAGGGCAGTGATTGGCTATTGGTAGCCCCATGTGGACTGCTAGCCTGCTGGAGGCTCTGCTTGGAGTAAAACTGTGTCTCTGTGCTTCCAAACCTTTCTTCCTAGCCAGAAATGCAATGGGTTTGGTGAGCTCACAAACCACTGGTTGGGGCTCTAGGTATTTCAGTTTATTAAATGGAGTCCATACACTCTCATTCTAATGTTAGAAAATATAAGCTACCCAATCTATCTATCTATCTATCTATCTATATATATATATATATATATATATAGAAAATAATCATCTGTGGCCAGCACACCCTTCAATGTTTCATCAAAAAAATTTTTATTGCAGATATATTGTTAAAACCAACATTTCGGTCCTTGTTAGGACCTTTCTCAAGGATAAATATATATAATGTATGTCCAGCAAAAGAGAGCAGAAAGTACCTCAAGAGAAAAGTAAGCACAAGGTCTCAGGAAAAGCACATACAAGTGACCAGTAGAGGGAATTAAGAGGCTATAATTAGAAGTATAAGTATATGTGAAGAATATATACATATGTAGGAGACTACAATATACTAGGAAAAGTATAATGTTTTATAACTTATTAGGCCAAACTAGAAAGGCACAATCTAGTTTTGTACTGGACTCTCTTGATTTTTTGCTTAAATCAAACTATTTTTTATTTGATAATAAGTTCTATCTCCAGAGGCGTGGAGCCGCAATGGGTGCTTCCTTTGCACCTACTTATGCTAACCTTTTCATGGGTTGGTTTGAGAGGCTCCACGTCTTTGGAGATGGTAATCCTTTTCGGGCACATGTTATTTATTTTTTTCGTTATATCGACGATTGCATTGGTGTTTGGGATGGGGATGAGATCACTTTTCAGAGTTTTGTGAAGTATTGTAATGACCAGGTAATGGGTATAGCATTTACTTTTGAGATACATATAGATACTATTTCTTTTTTAGATGTCAATTTTTCAGTCTGTGATGGTCAAATACATTGTGATTTGTTTAGAAAACCAATTACACGTAACACTTTGCTCCATTCTGGGAGTGCACACCCGGCCAGCTGTTTGAGGGGTATCCCTGTGGGGCAGTTCCTTAGATTGCGTTGGATCTGCTCCACTTGGGATGCCTTCCAACGGCAGGCTATGGATTTATGGGATCGCTTTCTTGAAAGGGGATACACCCCTGAGGTTATTAAGATGGCCTATGATAGGGCAGTGAGTAGTAACAGAGGGGACCTTCTTAAACATAAAAGTAAATATACAGGTAGCCGCTCTTTACAAGTCAAGAAGGAACCTAAGACACGGTTCTCTATGGTATATAATAAAGATGCTCACTATATTCGTAAAAGTGTCAATAAATATTGGGGAGTCCTTTGACAGGATCCCATTTTAGCCCAAGTGTTGGATAAGAAACCATCCTTTGTATATAGAAAAGGGAGGGATGTGGCATCTTGGCTCTCTCCGAGTATGTACACTTCACGGAAGGAGTTAACTCCTTGGCTAAAAACTATAGGAAACTATCGGTGTGGGAGGAATAGATGTAAGGCATGTCATTATTTGAAAGTCTCTAAAGTTTTCATTAGCACCCAGACAGGGAAAGAGTTTGCTATTAAACAGTATTTTAATTGTCTATCTAAACAGGTGGTCTATTTGGTTACTTGTGCTTGTGGCTCCCAATATGTAGGGAAAACGAAACGTAATGTTGCTACACGAATATTAGAACATGCCTCAGCTCTAGAAAGGGGTGATCTAAGGTCTGCGGTAGCAAAACATATTATAGAGAAGCATGATGGGAGATGTAGTTTTTCTTTCCAGATAATAGATAGACCCCTTTTTCAAGTGAGGAAAGGAGACAGGGAAAGGAGATTACTAAAAAGAGAAGCTTTCTGGATCTTTAATTTAAATTCTTTAGATACTAAGGGTGGTATGAACAAAGAATGGGAATTATCCTGTTTTTATTAGGTAAAATAACATGTTATTATTCCCTGGATTCACCCACCCTTTCTGGTTCCGGGTTACTATGGATTTGTATATTGTTCTTATGTATTGTGCAATGTTTTTATATTATGGTATTGTGTATTCTGCTTTACTGTGGGGAGGTATGGGTTAACTGTCCCTGGTTTTTGAATGGGGGTTGTAGGTCAAGGGTATTTAATCCCCCTCCCCTTTAAGGATTTTGATGCTTCTGAGGAAGTGGCGGGAGGCCACGAAACGCGTCAAGCGCCAAAGTCCTCTCAAGGGATGTACTTGTGCCTTTTAAGAAATATGGAATAAAAGACTGTTTTTATCTTCAGTGGTGCTCCGCTTTTTGTTCAATTTGCTATGTGGATTTTTGGATCCTGAGGGAGAGGATCCGCGTGCAGCACACTGTCTAAGCGGTAAGTGCTCCCGTGTATTGCCTAGTGCTTTCTATATCCAAACTAGAAAGGGACAATGCTATTCTTTTCAAAGGTTTAAAAAAAACAAAAAAACGCAATAAACATAGTAACTGTGGATTAATACTTGAAAGGGTTGATATATGTTACAGGATGTTTTTCTAAGCCACACACCGCTGTTTTATTAGAAAAGTGTGTTTTTTTTCTTCTGCCTATTCTATTCTGGGTTAGATCATGTTAGTATTTCCCAGCAGTAGAAATCTTTCTTTTCCTGTGGCTTGAGCATGCAGAATTTTTCATTTAGAATGTGTTTTCAGTAGGTTCATAGAAGCAAGGTGGCAAATCAGAAGGTATATATAATTCATGTTTATGAAGCCTGTAAATATACTAGATATAAGTAAAGCAAACGTGCAAAGTTTTATAAGATCATCTATATTCACCAATCCTACACTGGAGCATTAACAGTAAAGGAAATCTCATAATTTTTTTTCTACATTTGCCTGAAATTAATACTATCATTGTATTAATAGCTCATTCTATTTTTTTTTTAAGTACTTTCAGATTTTTAATACTCACTGAGATTATGCAAGTCAAACTGTTCTAGTATTACTGCTGGTATTGGATATATTATTCACAATGTTCAATTTTCCAGATAAGGGGTACCAAAAGTACATACCAAAAGTATACTTAAACATCTAAACATTAAATAAACCCAATAGGATAGTTTTGCCATCAACATGGATTTATGAGGCAACTAACACAGACAGCATATTTCAAAGTTCATAGTGTGTTTCAATTGTTTGTGGATGTCTCAATTGTTTTGCAAGAGGGAGTTCACCCCACTCTGAGATGAATACCCAAGTAATTGCCTTATTACATTACCTAGATTTCTTGGTAGCTGGAAATGATGGGGAACCTTATGATAGATGGATATTCCTTGTTCACTACATCCCTACATATTTTTGTTGTTTAAGGTATGTAGGGATGTAGTGAAAGTGTAGAAACCATTTAAACCCTAATCCTACATGTTTAACATTATACATACAACAAAGTAGCATCTTGTTGGTTCCCTCCTGACTTTCCTATACTTTTATATTTGCAGTATTGTATAAAGGGTATTCATAATAGCATTTAGACAAGGCAGATTTCTTTCACAAACAAGTGCTGTAAAAATGTAATTATTTATATGGGTGGATCCATTGTGCTTTGGGGTTGTGAGGCAGCCAGTAGCACTGTACGTGTAAAGGGAAGAATGGATTTTACTAATTTACTTATTTTACTTATCCACAAACGCTCCGAGCATTCGTTCCATCGGTCCAACTGTATTTTCCGCTACTTTTTCGGCGCTTTTGCGACTTTTTCGTATTTTGAGCGCAAGAAAATCGGTTCGGTTTTGCCGCTGTTTACAATCGTTCGGTACAAAAATTTTGTGACTTTCGGATCGCCAATACAATATTATCGTGACTAATATGATTTTTTCGGAAGCATTTTTGTGATATTTGCGAAATTCAGAAATTTTCGTTTCCAATCCAAATTTTTCCCATTTGGGATTGATAGATTGATAAATCTACCCCCTAAATGTCAGCAAATTTTGGATGAAAAAAAGTCAGCTAGGAAAAGGGGATGGCTCCTACTGCACACTCAGGGCCACCATCAGAAATCATGGGGCCCCTCACAACAAAATTTTCTGGGCCCCACCCACCCAAGCCCCCAATGGCCCCTCCCACACCCCCAATGGCCCCTCCCATCAATACAAGGGACACACAGGCATTGGTAGCGAGGGCCCACTAAAACCTTGGTAGCCAGGGCCCCCCTAAAACATTTGTGGCCAAGGATTACGTTTTGCATTAGTGACAGTGCCACTAAAACATTGCTAGCCTGCCCAGGGCCCCCTAAAACATTGGTGGTCCTCCCCCAGTGTCCCCATACAATGGCCCGCTCTCCGCTGCTTCTTGCCGCTCCCCCCCACCACCACCCCCCCACCCCACAGAATCCTCCTGCTTCTTCCAGGGTCCCCCAAGCATCCTGCTGCTTCCTTCAGGGGCCCCCCCAAGCATCCTCCACGATCCCCCAGGGCCCCCCAAGCATCCTCCACCTTCCCCCAGGGCCCCCCCAAGCATCTTCCACCTTCCCCCAGGCCCCCCCCAAACATCCTCCACCTTCCCCCCAGGCCACCCCCAAACATCCTCCACCTTCCCCCAGGGCCCCCCCAAGCATCTTCCGCCTTCCCCCAGGGCCCCCCCAAGCATCTTCCACATTCCCCCAGGCCCCCCAAACATCCTCCACCTTCCCCCCAGGCCCCCCCCCAAACATCTTCCACCTTCCCCCAGCCCCCCCCAAACATCCTACACCTTCCCCCAGGCCCCCCCAAACATCCTACACCTTCCCCCAGGCCCCCCCCAAACATCCTACACCTTCCCCTAGGCCCCCCCCAAACATCCTACACCTTCCCCCAGGGCCCCCCAAGAATCCTCCAGTCCTCTCGCCGCTACATGTGCGCTTTTATAGGGTTGCGCCCCGTGCGTGTGACGTCAGTACGCACAGGGCGCAACCTTATAAAAGCGCACACGCAGCAGGGAGTTCGGGACATCACAGCGGATACCAGCAATAACAGTAACCGAGCCCGGCCGGGCCCCCTTTAAACGCCTGGGCCCGGGACAACTGTCCCCCCTGTGCCCCCCTGATGGCGGCCCTGTGCACACTGATGCTAAATATACCTCAAAAGCTACCATGAGCTTCTTTACAAGAAGCAAGCTGAAGGTTTGAAATGGCCATCACAATCCTCTGACTTAATCGTTATCTATAATCTGTGGGTAAATATTAAACATGCAAGACAGCCCAAACAGATCTCAGAGTTCAAAGTCATCTGCAAGGAAGAGTCAGCAAAATCTCTTTAACATTGGATTGAAAGACATTAGGGCTCATTCATTTGCAAGCAGTAGGCAACTAGCACTTTTCCCCGCAGTGAGATGAGTACAAAACCACTTTAATTAAAGGTACTTGCATCAAAATGCACTCCTTAACTTCTGTAAATTTACACCTGGTGCCACTCGGCCCTTCCTGCCTTCTTTTCTAAATAATGGCCTGGATGGGATGCAAATTTAAAAAACAGTTGGTGCAACTGTGTCCATTTTGGTGAACAGGGCACAATTGCGGTGGGATCAGGGCAACTGTGTCAGTAGAATTGTGCATTTGTGTCTGCTCTTAAGTCAGAATTGTGGGAAAAATGTCAATTATGCTATAATATTGCATTTTTTTCGCCATTGCAGACTTAAATGAGTCTTACTGACTAGATACAAAAGATATGATCTGTGCCAAAGGGGTTGTTACTAAATACTAACCAACTAGGGCAGGGATCCCCAACCTTTTATATCGGTGAGTCACATTCAAATTGAAAAAGTGTTGGGGAGCAACACAAGCATGTAAAAAAATTCCTGGGGGTGCAAATAAGAGCTATAATTGGCTATTTGGTAGCCCCCTATGTGGACTGGCAGCCTATAGAAGGCTCTGTTTGGCATTATACTTGGTTTTTATGCAACAAAAGCTTGCCTCCAAGCCAAAAATTAAAAAAAGGGCACCTACTTTGAGGCCACTGGGAGCAACATCCAAGGGGATGGTGAGCAACATGTTACTCACAAACCACTGGTTGGGGATCACTGAACTAGGGTGTCCAAACTTTTGCACATGCATCAATTAGAGTTTTCTTTGTTCCTAGTTGTTAAAATAAAATGTAACTGTAAACATTTAAAAATATGTTGTTTTTATAATACATTGATTCATGCACTTTTCACTTACACAATTTATTTAATATATAATTTGGCTTGTGGCACCCAAATGTATTCTTTCAACTGTACAACTAGAAACAGAACTAGCAATATATCATACTATATATTCTATCCAGGATTGAAATTGTTTTCTTGGACTATTATGTCAAAGGCACTAGACACTCATTTGTCATTTTTGGATCGGCTCATGCTTGATATCACAGTGGCCAGATGCAAAGCTAGCTAATTGCAATCAAAATTAGCAGTGCTAGTTATATGTATTTATGTGTGTTTAGTACGTCAATTATATAGCCTATTATCTAGCCCATCTATCAGCACTGCAAACAGCAAGCAGGTGTGATTGGACTGTACTCTTTTATTCTTACTTGCCCCATGAGGCTAGGCAATTATATTTGCTCACATGCCTAATGGCTTCTTTTTCGCACAGGTGTTGAAAAAAGAGATTAAAGGATCTGACAAATAGAATCTGTAATAAACGGACACAAATATTTGCATTCTGTATTGATTTGTATGCTTATATGAGATCATAAGGCATTCACCCAGATATAATATACAAATAGAAAAAAATGTGTTTAATGGAGAGGTTCACCTTTAATGAATGCGTGTTAAATAAAAAGAGTTGCAATTTAAAAAATATTTTAAATACATACTGTAGAGAAGGTATATCCCTCCCAGAATCCTCTATGAAGCAGCACAGAGGGCTGTGAAATTGAGGGTTTGTGCATCTGTGAAAGCTGATTAGCCTCACCTGTAGTTAAAAGGTGCCCCAAGGGTATTCTCTCTGATGTTCTAGAAGAGAGGTAGCCACTGGAGCCGTGGTGTGGTGCTCATACCTACTTGTAAGTTTGTTTAGGACAATGACTGTTTGCTGCTCAATTACCCTTTTAGCCTGAGGATATTTACTCACTTTACTTACAAGAAGTGGAGTTCCTAGTAGCAAGGACCAGCTACTATCTGATGCCCTAAAGAGTTGGGACTGAGTTGCTGTTGTTTCTAAGAGAATCCAGGAAGTCTACAAAGGACTGTGAGCATGTCTTGCATTTACTTATACTGAATTAATCTTCCCAAGTGGGGCTGTGTGTGTCCTCTGATAGGGACATATTCTTTTTAGCAAGACTGCTATGTATTTCTTATATTCGGATCTCAACTGTAGAAACCTTCATTTTCTGCCAATACTGCTGTGTTAAATAAATTCACACGCCACATTTCAGTTTGAATCCCTGTGTACCTGTCTCTTATCTGTGTGAAAGGAGCTGCCGCTTCTAACCTGAAAAGCTAAACCCCCACAATATCCATAAAAGCAGCACCGGGCCAGGTGCCCCCAGCCAGGCACGTCCCCTAACCCCCCCCCGCAGGGGCCCCCCTAACCCCCCTCGCAGGGCCCCCCTCCCAACGTCCTCCTCTGAGCGTGTAAATTTGACTCGTCAGGGGAGGAGCGGTCGGGAAAGGGGGCACCGGCAAGGGTCGGGTCTGGGCCGCCCAGTCCGACCCTGCATAAAAGGTATTTCCACCTTAAGTTCTTCAGTTCTCATGTCACAAAGTGCTAACCCTCCCTAAAGGTGACTATGTTGCCCTGATAGCAAATGCGGTAAGGTTCTTTGGTGACACAGGACTACAAGTGAAAAAGAAATAGCCATACAACCTCTCTGGTTAGGGAGTATGGCAACTGTAGTTTGACAACAGCTTTAAGCACCACAAGCCACCTATGTGTGATATTATCTACCCCATCAATTGGTGTTCGGTTACTGCTCTGCATACGGTATTTTACAAATGAGAAAAGAAAGATGGTTAAATGCAGCAAGGGCATTATAATCTAAAACGATTTCACAATCTTTTTCTATCTTTGCTAAAAATAAAGCACCTTTTATGAAAGCCCAGTGGGGCTCTGTCAAGACTTTATCACAGAAAGCTCATCATCCTCTCTGCGCTTATAAGAGAAAAACTGTGCGAAATGCAAACAGAAAAGGAAAATATTACATCTCTTTGAAAGATATTTGGACAAAAGGCCTCTCAAGAGCCACTGTGTAAACTCGGATAGGACTAAGGGGAATTACATTTTCTGCTAAATGTGCATGTAAAAAGAAATTCTGTTTAGTTGTGCTGTTATGGGAAGCTTGTTTATTGAAAAATTGCTGCCCCACAGAAAGGATAAATAAGTAAAGTAAGTATAAGTAAATAACTAAATAAGTGAGTACATTTATCTATTCTCAGCCAGTATGCTGAAAATAGTTCCAATAGTTTATACTATATTAGTATTAATAGTATTAGTATCGTAACTGGTCTTATACTCGGGAGAATGTGGTGATAGGGCCACTTTAGCACCCAAATAATCATACAGTGCAGGACAAAATGCAAAGAAAAGGACTGGTGAAGTAGCCTGTTTTGTTTTTGAAAAATACATTTTGAAACTCTACCCCTGTAAATGTTTATTGAACTGTTCCTTCATTATAAAACTGACAAAATTGCAAAGAAGTATGTAAATGATCTCGTAGGCAGAAACAACTTCTGACCAGGGTCTGTGCATGCAAAACTGGTCCATTTGGGCAACCCTGAAATAACACCCAAGATATTTGGGTATATATATAGCATTTTTTACGTTAGGAACACCCTGGTTCTAATTGTGGTCTCTAATTGTATTTCCAATAACTTTTAAATTCATTGCTTTAATCCTTCATAGTAGGGGTTGCATGCAACACCCCAAATGCTCATGTGACACATTGATCCAATTGCCTTTTGGCGCTAAGAATTTTTTTAAATGTTGGCAAAAATGCCAAAGAAAATTACTAAGGATAAATTGTGTAGTGCTGCATACAATTTATAATTACATGTATTGGATCTATTATCCAGAATGCATGGGACCTGTGGGTTTCCCCCAGTGTTGGAATGGCCCACCAGAATACCAGGAAAACTCTCGGTGGGCCCACGATAGATAACTGGATGAAAAATCAGGCAGGCGTTGATCGGGCAGGTTTGATTTTCCCAACGGATTGAGGACCCCATTGGCTCACCAATGCGGAATCTATGTTCTATACTAAATTTTAAAAATAAACTGTCTTAAAATCACATAATAAGCAATAGGGGCGCCACATAAAATATACTTCTGTGAACATATTGTGAGCAGATTCTGTGAACACAATGAACTAAAACCAATAATATACAATTTTCTATTTAAGTGAAAGAATTAAAAAACCAAGCATACTTATAACGTAAGGTATATTGAGCCCCTGCTTATAAAAACTAAAGAACATAGGGTGCAAGTAAAATAGCAATTCTTGCAGTAAAAATAATGTTGAACCTTTAGCAGACTCTGAATAAAATGTTGGATTATTATACAAGTAGCCAATATGAGAAATACAAAAGGTTGACAAATTTAAATTTCCTTGAAATAGATTGACACTGCCATCTAAAAATTGGAACTTATGTTGTACCAAATGGAAATGGCAAACTTAATAGGTCAAGAGTTTTTTCCTGCTATAAAATGCTAGCTTCAGTAATTACAGGGTTGTTGAAATGCCAGAAATCTCTGAAAAGCTAAATGCAGAGCATATAGAACAATTGAGAACTAAAATATTTTAGGAGTACTTTTGTGAATAAACCATTAAAGCTATGAAGAGACAATCTTCACCAAATTCCTCCCACACAATATTATAATTTCTTCTCATTTCATGTGCATGTGAAATGCTTCCATACTGGACCTAATGTGTGGAAAACCATAGCGATTATTTGGAAACATATGGTTTCCGAAAGATAAAACAGAGAAATTGCCTCTAAGAAAATATTTAAAGAAAGAACAGCAGAAATACCTCAGAAGGTAAGAGATGGAGACATGTTTATAATATAAAATGACAAATACAATTATTATTATTATTAATAATAATCCATAAATTATCACACTATTATAGTTTTATGTTATACATAATGTCATAACACACAGAAATATACAACCTTTATTTATATATATGAAGATATTTTCTTCATGCCACACACACAGCATTACCTTCAAAGCAAATAACTTGTGTAAAGCAGGAGATTTGCAAATCAAGTCACACACATACAGGTATGGGACTGGTTATCCAGATTGCTAGGGACCTGGGTTTTTTTTAGATAAGGGGTCCTTTTGTAATTTGGATCTCCATACTTAAAGTCTACTAAAAATAATTTAAACATTAAACAAACCTGAGATGTAGAATGTTAACGGGAACCTTTATCCATTTGATGTGGGAATGTTGCTATATTCAAAAATTCTGGTCACAAATCACTATTTTTATGACAAAGAAACTAAACCTTCCAAGGATCCTAAATCCATCACAGGAAAAGCCTAGCTAATGTTCAACTTAAACTCTACAAACTAACATATTTATCTAGAGGAGCAGCCAACAAGACTAAAGAAGGAGGAGCGAGTGAGCATTCCATTTGAAGTGAGAATATGGGGGAAGTCAGATAGGAGGGGGAGAGGCTGAAGCAAATGCCCCAGGGAGAGTGCAGCACCACAACTGCTGTAGTTATAAAAGGAGCATTCTGACGTAGGAATGCACCATTTATAAGGACAGAATTTTCAGTGTGGTCCCATAGGAAAATGACCAAACTGTAGATTATACATATTATATTTTATATATATATATATATATATATATATATATATATATATATATATATATATATATTGTAAGGTCTTATTCAAATTCTTTTTGGAAACTCTCTAGTTCTCTCCCACATGGGATGACCCCAATAGTGACTGACAGTTCCCCTGGCCAGATATTTAAGAGCAGGCCTAGGGTAGCAGGGGTTTAGGGGTGGCATGCCGCCCAGCTTGTGCTTTCAAATTTAGGTTCAAAGCACTGGGGAAGTGCGAGAGACCTAATAGTTTTTAATGGCCCACACACCGATCCCCAGTGCTCCGGACCCAACTACAGATGTCTGCGCCTGCGCACCCCTAAGCGTGCCTGAACGGAAGAGGGCGGCTCTGACCGTGTAGAGGGGGGCATACTGGCACCTGCATTGCGAATCCGGCCCTGTTTAACAGCATCCAGGGCTGAGCACAAACTACAAGGAATTTCTGCAATGTAACATTTTTTTATTCCCAGCCTAACTCTGTTATATCAGCATGGATTGATAGGATAACTTTGTACTTTGCTTAATTGTTATGATTTGTAACCCTGAATACAATGGCACAATAATTGTTTCATATGTTTTTAAAGCATATTCAGTCTATGACTCTCTATTCTATGGAAATGAAAAACAATGTATGTTGATTATAAAAAGCTATTTATGCTGCGCTGTATAATTTCACGCCTCCATCCATCACCTGAAATGTGTGCTAAATAGAATTATAAGATGATTATGTCAAAAATGCAGTAGTAAGTATTTCACTGTACTGTGAGAATGCACCATCTATCATTCTGGTAATGAAGATATTGGCAACAAACTCCCATTAATTTTAAAATACACTTTAACTGAAAAAAGGAAGCTAGTAATAAAGCCAGATTCCAGAAGTGCACCCCTATCATTCCTGTACTAAGGAAAATATAACTACCATTTTTTTTTAATTTCCATTTACACAAAATAGCATTCATGTTAAAATGCATTTCTGATGTTGCCTTATTCCTAATAAATTTGTTAAAGAACAGGGCAAGGCTATATTAAAAGACCTGTAAGTGACAGACAAAATGCGAACAGTTACAGGAAGGTGGGAAATCAGTTGCTGCAGAGTTACACTTAGGGCTATGTAATGAACTCAGACTTTGGATTCCAGTTGTTGCCTCCCTAGCAGATGGAACTTTTGTAATTATGTAATAACTGCACAATATTTGTTGCCTATAAAAACAATGCTCCTTTAGTGTACTATGTCAAACTTGTGTTTTATAACCAATACACCAATATTATCAATGCAAACTACAAAAATAGAAGAAAGTGAACCAAGTTAGTGAGGGAATAACCACAGAAAAAATACAAACAGCACATAAAAGAGTTATAGCATACATCATGATAACATGAATAAATGAACATTATCAGGATAAAATGGAGGTACAGCATCAAGATACTAATCATCACAAGAACTCTGCATGCCCAACACAGAGATATACCAGGGTGCTGCTAGGAAAACTAAGGGTGCCAACTTGCCCACTAAGCAATCTTATCACTCAGCAGTACTTAGTATAAACAGGAATGAGGTAAAGGTGCACATCATTAGCAAATTGGAAAGCATGCATTAGAAAAGATGCTATGGCACATTGTCATAGATCAGTGGTTCTCAACCTTCCTACTGCCGCATCCCTTTAATACAGTTCCTCATGTTGTGGTGACCCCCAACCATAAAATTATTCCTAAGACCATCGGAAATATGTGTTTTCCCTATGGTCTTAGGCAACGCCTGTGAAAGGGTCATTCGACCCCCAAAGGGGTCCCGACCCACAGGTTGAGGACCGCTGTCATAGATATAACCACAGTGTCCACATGGCACCAGCTGTGTTGCAACTATTCTGTACAACACTCTAATATTCAGGGTTGATGACCTACCAGAGTTCCTTGGTATGAGATTGAGTGAGAGATCCCACACAGTAACAAGAACAGGAACAGGAACAGGAACTAAAGATCAAGATCATACCACCCCCAGAACCAATAGCAATCATTTACATCACACACAGAAAATTGCATGGTAACATATGGCATGTGCATTCTGGGAACTGTAGTATTCTGTATAACATAACTAATAGATCTGTAATAAAGATTCAACAAGCTGATACACTTTGAGGCATAATTATTAACACTGGAGACAAACATCACTGGTGGTGTTGCCCATAGCAACCAATCGGTAGCTAGATCTGAACAGTCACCTACAGATTAGAAAACAAAAGCAAATATCTTATTGGTTGCTATGGGCAATATAACCGGTGATGTTTGTCTCTAATGTTAATAAATACAACCCTTAGAGCATAATCTTGTTGTGCTCAAGATTAATTAAAGAAACAGTACTCAATATTGAATTGATTTTAGACAACTTCTTATCATGAGATAAAGCTTACAATTACTTTTTCATGTTTGCAATAGTTTCCCTTTTAGGAAAGATGTAATGTTGTTCCATTCATTCCTGCAAGAATGTTAAATGTTTATTTTAATATGCATTAGCAGCTTAGCACAGGATGCAGTAATGAGAAAGGTTGTGCACACAGGAAGGGGAAGTAAATAGTAAGTTTACCACCATCCGCTGGAACACAAACTGGGTGTCATCAGAACTCTACACCACAGGGTGGAAACAACCGATAGAGAGTCCAAGGACAAGGAACACAAACATCTCAGAGGAGCACTGAAAGCTTGTGGCTACCCAGACTGGGTCTTTGTCAAAACAACAGCAACTAAGCCCAACAGGAATACCAAAAGAAATAACTGCCCAGAGACAGAGAGTAGGCGCAATAAACACCACATCCCTGTGTTTTTCAAACCTAGCAACACACTGAGACAAAAACTTGTACACCCAAAGGATCCAACACCAAAGGAAAAACAAAGCAATGTTGTATACACAGTCCAGTGTAGCGAGGAGTGCACAGACCTTTACATTGGGGAGACACTCCAAGTGAATGTCTCAACATAGGAGGGCAAACTCTACAGGCCAGGACTCTGCTGTATTTCCACACCTAAACAACAAGGGACACTCCTTTGAAAATAGCAAAATTTGGACAAAGAAGACCACTGGTTTGAAAGAAGTGTAAAAGAGGCTATTCATGTAAGTGGAAAAACCATCCCTAAACAGAGACGGGGGCCTTCGACACCATCTGTCTATCATACAATGCTACATACAATGCTGTTCTATCATCTGTACCCCGGCAGTTTCAGAACTCTTCACATATCCATTCATGCAACTCTAACAAGTAACACCTGTTTCAATGAGTTGCACGATACTTTGGTAATCCTTTCAAAGTAACTCCACAGCATTCACACCATGCCATTGTGATTGGATTAGTGGAAGAGTTCATACCAGTCAGTTGAACTGAAGAAGCTGCTCGGATGAGTAGTGAAACGTTTTCAATGATTACTTAACAAGCCCAGTTGAATTAGATTTATTTATACTAGATATACCATGACCTGGATGAATGAAAATCTTCATAGCCATATGTATTCTAATGTTAACAGGTGATACTTTGCCCTTGATATCACATATGCATCAGTTACCCAAGTTATACTGTAAGCAGAGATATAAATATGAAATTAACCTTCCTACACAAACACACTAAGCTGCACATATGATAAATGTAATTGTTTCTGTCAGCTTTATTGCGGAGGGCCCTTTTTCTATCCTGTATCAGTCACTATCCGTTATTAATAATAATAATAATAATAATAACAAGAAAAATAACAGAACATAAATTATGTTTGAGCACACTCACCACAATTTAAATTTATATAAAAGCAATGGGTAGGTAGCAAAATTGCTTATGCTGCAAGTTGTATTTATTATGATTTGAATATTATTAACGATTTAGTACCATTATTAAAACATAGGAAAGAAAGGCAATAATGTGCCTTTAAAGATTGGGCTACATAAGGTTTAGATTAATAGGGTTTAGGTTTATAAGTGACAGTTGGCTGGACCAGGATTAGTGTTTTTATTTGGAAAGATTTGGACTGCTCAAATAAAAAGACAAATATCCGTAAATAATTCATGTTGTACAGCTTGTAACTTGTTATTATCTTTAAGGAATTATGATATCTTAAAATCTTTGTGGGAATATGAAAGAACAAACATATGAAATATTTATCTTTTTTTTACCTTATGCAAAAGAAAGCTGCAAACAAGAAGCAAACCAAAACTGTTCTCAAAATAAATATATGTGGAAGGTAGAGCTACCTGGAAGGTGACTTTCATTGACTATTCCTTCCTATACCATAATATACAGGGCTATTGCAGTCTCTCTCTCATAACATAACATTTATATAGCAAAACAGCAGATAGCCCTACCTTTATAATTGTTGGATTGAAGAAGTTCAACCTTACATTTACAGATTATAATCTATTGTAAAATCTGTTATAGGATTTTGCAATCGGCCTCTCCATAATGTCTGTGGTATTGCACTTGGTCAGTGTGCACCACAGCATTTTTAAAGCCTGACCTTAGTATTCTATACCATTGAAGATCTCCAATATATAGGACTATACAGTACACATGTAGTATGTCTGCGGACTTGCAAACCAGCTGGAACTGCTTACAGCTAATAGCCATATAATGTTTAATATTGTTTAAACATGCAGAGTTTTAAGGTAAGGCCACATTGGGCTGTCTTGACCAGCATAAGTGCAGGCTGAGAAACAGCCTCTCTGCTTATATTTGCAGGCTTCTGTGTCTGCACTCGAAGCCACTGCATTGGCCCAGTTGGAGACACACCAAACAGATTTCAGTGCTGGAATGAGTGAGTATGTGCTTTGTAACAGGCACTAAGTTTATTCAGAAGCAGTAGCCAAAAGCAACCAACCAGCAGGTAAAATTTACTGTTTACCTATTTAAAAGCAAATATCTTATAGGTTACTATGTGTTACTGCTACTGGGCAAATGCAGTAGCTTGTTGTTTATGGGATTTAGTGGTAGAAATCTTTTTGTTAGCTAATGACACTGAACATGCAGTCACGTAAAGTTATTTTCCTTATATCAGAGAAAAAGGAAACCTGTTAACATCCAATCCCAGAGCATATGCAATATTTAAACAGCAGAAATTTTCAGTGGTCCATAAACTACACATAGCAGTCGCCACTATTAGCCTCAGAACTATGGCAGAAGCATAGCGGAAAGTATACTTGTATTGCCACTGTAAAAACTTCTAAGAACTACCTTTTCCCACATGTATGTCTTTTGGTCTTCTACTCTAGCCAACATTCCTAATGCAACTTTTTTTATTTTTTTTTTACAAATTTACAGTGTACTTGTACCCCCTTACTCACACTACTGAAACTCTCTTTTTTACATAGTAGTCATTTTAACCTTGTGAGTGTTAGCACAGCAGGGGTCCAGTTGACAACAGTTTACAAAGATAGGACCCATTATCCAGAATGCTCGGGACAAAGGATATTCCGGATAAGGGGTCTTTCCGTAATTTGCATCTCCATACCTTAAGCTAAAAAAATCAATAAAACATTAATTAACCCCAATAGGATTGTTTTGCATCCAATAATGTTTATTTATATCTTAGTTGGGATCAATTACAAGGTACAAGGTACTGGGCATTTTTTTTGTATAAATCTCCTCTGACCTAAGTATCTTTCCTTCCTTCATATAAGCTTTCTGGGCAGTCTTCTTTAAAGGAACATTTCAGCTACATTTTACTCTGCAAGAATAACTGTAACCCTAAAGCTTTGTTTAACATTGGCTGACTGTTCTAGTAAAACAGATGTGCGAAGGAAAAGAAGAAAGGAGAAGCAGGAATTCAATACAAAAGCCCACTGCATAGAACCATTTTGTGACAGTAGAAAAGACAAAAACATTGCTAATACAAGCTCAGGAGATCTGACACTGTGAAGAGAGAAAGGAATGAAGCACAATTAAAGATACATGAAGAGCCCTATAGAGAGAGGGAGAAGCACACATAACTATATCATCAGAGACAGGATTAAAAAGAAGAAAAGAGGATAAAAGCTAACTAGTCAAAGGTAACATTTAAATAGAGTACAATGTAATAATCCTTGTGTAATAAGTGTTGTGTACAATATCTGCTTTCTTAAGCAGTCAGTAACCTATTTATCAATTAACGTTAAAAGTGTACTAATGGTTTGAAAATTAAAGCACAGACCTTATTGGCTGCTTTTGGCAACTGCACTGTGTTCAAGCTAGCACTTGCTTGCCTTATAAATAAGTCCATCCTAGTTATTTTACACTTCTCCGCTTAATTACATGTGCTTCATTGGCTATAAATCAACCTGGAAATTGTATGAACTGTCTACTTTGCTCATAATATCAAGAAACTGCATATGCCTGTTACTAGCCTGCCACTTACAGGAATGATTTCTGTTTCTTAATTAAAAAAAGAACTGCAAAAACTGTTAATTTGGCTTCCAAATCTGTTAGTAGAATTTGCTAATGTTTTTTACTTTAATCAGGTAGTTGCACAAACTGGTGAACATGTTGGTGCTTATTTGTATACGTGATAATAATACAAAGTAACTGTTTTACATTGTTAAAATAGATAACAGACAGCGCTACTGAGGCTATAAATCAGGCAACGCACTGATTCCATAAAATACATGCATATGACATACAGTAAAGTGTTCATTTGTGTCTTATGCTGTATAACACTTTTGCAGATTCAGGTATAGTGCAATAATGAGTAGGCAAGAGATCTTTCTGTACAGGTATGCAATCTGATAACAAGAACAGGAAATAACTACCTGATTAAAGTCAAAAACATTAGTGACGGGAAACATTGTTTCATTTTTGCTCTGTAAAGAAAAACAGTACCTTGCACTGGATCCAAACTAAGATACAAGACTCTCTCAAGTAAAAAGTAGAAGTGAGCATAATATAGACTGAATATTCTATATTTTTAAATATCTTTCTGGGCAACAGATATTTTGGTTGGGTATCACAACTAAATAGACCAATAGCAACTTGACAGAAATTACTAATATTTTTAGCACATAAATCTTTCCAAATAAAATATTTAGCACCCATTGAGTTTAATGCTTGTATGGAACAAATCGATATATATATATATATATATATATATATATATATATATATATATATATATATATATATATATATAAATCCAAAAGAAGAAAAGCAGGCACTCACGTCTATATAGGATCACAGATGCCTGGGTGCAGTATACAAAATTGTATAGAATAACTGGAAAATAGATGCCGCACTCACAGGTCTTAGTGAAAATAAAGAATATTTCTATATATTCTTTATTTTCACTAAGACCTGTGAGTGCGGCATCTATTTTCCAGTTTTTATATATATATATATATATATATATATATATATATATATATATATATTTAGAGACAAAGAGAATATTATATAGTCAGCCCTGTTATGGTGTCATTTATAACAATAAAGGCATCAGTAATATCACAAAACAGTAAAAAGGAAGAGCAGATGTGACATTCATCATCTATGAACGAAATGACAAGATTTTAAAATAGATAATGCTCATATATCTTAAAGTAATTTCCTGTTTTCCACTTCAATTTTCATTCTCATTAACAATCATCAGCCCCATCACAGCATTGAACAGTCATCTCTTGATCATTTGGAACGCAGATGTTAATACTTTTGAAGTTTATAGAAAATTTGATCATTTTTGTTCAAAGTTAAAAGTTTTGTAAATGAGACAATTTTGCATATTACAAAGGAAGTAAAAATAAAATCAACATACCCTGTTGGCATAAGAACATTATATTCAATATCCAGTTTTCTTTTATTGTAAGTATTTACCAGCTTTTTACGCTTTTCACCAGAGCTTCTAGGCTAAACAAGTAGTATTCTACTGTCCCATGCTACCAAGGAATCCAATCCTTTCTCAAAACTATCCATGCCCTTGGATCCTCTGAAAAGTTCATCAGGTGAATAAGGCATTAAATAGATTATTGTACGATCCTCTTGTATATTTATACAATGAATCCATACTTTTTTTTTATATTTAGCTGAATCCCATCGTCTTTTTTAAAAAGCTTGGCAGAATACAGAATCAAATCAGAGCCTTTTTAAATGCAGGAATAATTGAAAAATGTTATGATCTGTCTACAATAAATATTAGCTTACAGTTCCGTAGAGTCACGAACCTTCAGTACAGCTTAACACTAAGGGGGCATTTATTAATGTTCCTATTTTTTTCACTATTCATATTTTTTTTTTTAACTAAAAAGCTATCAAGGTCATATAGAAGCCAATGGGAGCTGTCCTAGGCAAATTGCAACATCCTTTATTTATTCTGTGGTTTGAGAGGTTTTCAAGGCTTTTTTTTCATTTGTAAGCCCACAAAAATTCGTAGGGAAAACTTAAAAACAACAAAACTTTGTGGTTTTCGTGTTCTTTTCATTCTGCATTTAAATTTGTTTGGTCTTTTCAATTCAGATCTTTGAATAAATGACTAGACATTTATGGTTTTCATGGAAATAAGTTTATTCATGGTTTCAAAAACCTGTAAAACCATGATAAGCAGAATATTACTAAGGGGCTCATTTACTAACATTCAATGTTTTCAGGAATTGTACTTTTTAGCCCTAAAAACATGCATTTTACTCATTACTCAAAAACAGGAATTGTTTGCGATAGATTAAAGGTAAAAACCACAAAAAACACCAATACAAAACTACTCCATTTAAAAGCTGGTGCGGTCATGGAGAAATCAGTGGGATTTGTTTAAGGGAAAGTGTAACAATCATTATTTCATTTGTGGTTTTTAGTGCACAAAAATTCTTACAAAAACTAGGATTTCAAGGTTTTCATATTCTTGTTCGTTCAGCATTTTTATTCGTTCATGCTTTTTATGTTTGGATCTTTTAGTAAATAAGTCAACATTTCTGCTTTTTAAGTTTGTGTAATTTCCATGGATTTTTCTACCAGGAAAAAACTCACAAATTAAATTTTTTATAAATTTGCCTCCCTGGAATCAGTTGAATTCTGGATTTGGTGAATACCTAATACATAGGGGCACATTTATCAAAGTACCATTGCCTCTGAATACAAAAAAAAATCGTATTTTTTCAAAGTTTTCGTACCCTGCATATTTGCAGCGATTTTTTTCATTAATTTACGCGACTTTTTCGTACCGTGCGTCAAAAATTACACAACAAAATCGTATTGTCACGCCGAGTACGAAAGTTTCAGATTTATTGAAGCTTCAGTATCGTGACTTTCCTAAGGCAAAAACAAATACCCTCAAATGAATGGAAATAGACTGTTTAATAAAACCCCACCTTCAAAGCCACTGACTAAACTGGCAAAGGCGAAAACACTCCAGTTGCCATTAGGACTTGTTACAGACTACTAGCACCTATGAATTGGTAATATCATACCTTTGCATATACTGTCTAATATAAACAAATGTGTGGTTTGTGTTTAATTTAATGGATATCACCCAGAGATTAATTTGAAGGATTAGTGACATGCCAAACGTGCAGTAAAAAAAAATATGGGCATGGCCTATTTTGATGTTGGGTGTGGCCTATTTTGATTGTATGTGCATACAAACCAGCCCTTCTCATATCCCTAAATACGCTCTGTGCATGTGCACATGATATATTAATAATGACAGGAGTGCAGTGGGTGGGGTCCAAATCTGGGTAACTCCAAGGGGAATTCACATATATTACTAGGGATTTATTTGCCCTAGATCCACCAGTATCTTAACGCGGACCTAATAGACACATGTATGTTTAGGCCCACAAGGCGACATAACAATATCTTTGTCTGAACACCTAGTTTGTCGCTACAAATCAACATCACAAATTCTTATCAACAGGCTAGAAATCAGCACCCACTGACACCCCAGAATTCAATCAGCCCATCTATTTTATTACATTTCTGGTGATACTTCTGGGCCTAAAAAGGTTTCAGATATATTCAATGGTCATTGCTCCATGAATATTCATTTAAAAAAGGACACACAAATACACAGTTTTTCTTCTCTGCAAAGATTTAGCATTCATAACTCATAAAACAAAGGATAAAATTAATGTTAGCAAAACATCTCTTGATTAGAAAAGGTAACTAAAGTCAAGAGTAAGCAGGTTTTTGATTAGTAATGGAAATCAATCATAAACCTCACCTAACACATGC
Organism: Xenopus tropicalis; assembly: GCF_000004195.4. Taxonomy (NCBI): domain Eukaryota; kingdom Metazoa; phylum Chordata; class Amphibia; order Anura; family Pipidae; genus Xenopus; species Xenopus tropicalis. The sequence continues at coordinate 66,239,452 of NC_030679.2, forward strand.
AAGTGATTCGCTAATTAGGATTAATTTTCTTACTCTACAATAAATTGTTAGAATACATTTTACAGACAAAAGACCTAAAACAATTTGGCATTATTAACCTCCATTTAGAAAGTGCAATCTTATTACATAGTGCTGCACAATAAGTTAAATGAAGTAAGAGGCATTACAAACCCTAATAAGCAATAACATGAGCTAAACTGGACCTTTGCTTTAATAAAATGACAGGTTTGAATGAAAAGAGAACAAATGGAACCTAAAGTATAAGGGGAGTAATTCTATTGATGTTCAGTGATCAATGACTGTGGCCAGGGTATACTGTTGAGAGCAATTAGGAAGAAATGAAATGTGCTTTTTGAAGATACTGGTCTTTAGGGAGCATGTAAAGATGGCAAAGGCTAGAGAAAGACTGTCAGTGAGAAGTCATGAGTTCTACAGGTGTGGAGCTGCACAAGACACAAATTAGAGGAGGAATGGAGATAAGTCAGGCAGAGAGCAGGGTCCTGACAGAAAAATGGCTTGGGTGCATGAGTGGAGGTAGCATGAAGTCATTAATAGAGGGATTTCAGCAGGTAAGTAGGATGATGATAGAAGAAACTGAAAAAATTGGTAGTTTTTCCCAAAGAATTTCTAACTTTTATTGTAAAAAAAAAAAAAGGAATATTAAGCAAAATATTTTACAAAAAACAATCAATTGGATTGTCAAAAAGTAGATAAAGCTGTCACAGAACTTGTTTCAAGTATACTATATGTATTTAGCTTTGTAGATAAGTTTAAAAACATGAATGTCAGTTTATAATGTATATAGTTAAGATTCTCATTTGATCAAAATACTACAGTATTGTACATTTTTAAATAGGTAGAAAATTGGTGATACACAGGATGCTTACCAATTATCTGCACAGCAGCAGTTTTTAAATGAGGGTTTTTATTATTTAGGGAGAAAAAAAATCCAAACCTACATGGCCCTGTGTGAAAAAGTAATTGCCCCCTGAACCTAAGAACTGGTTGGGCCACCCTTAGCAGCAATAACTGCAATCAAGCGTTTGCGATAACTTGCAACAAGTCTTTTACAGCGCTCTGGAGGAATTTTGGCCCACTCATCTTTGCAGAATTGTTGTAATTCAGCTTTATTTGAGGGTTTTCTAGCATGAACCGCCTTTTTAAGGTCATGCCACAACATCTCAATAGGATTCAGGTCAGGACTTTGACTAGGCCACTCCAAAGTCTTCATTTTGTTTTTCTTCAGCCATTCAGAGGTGGATTTGCTGGTGTGTTTTGGGTCATTGTCCTGCTGCAGCACCCAAGATCGCTTCAGCTTGAGTTGACGAACAGATGGCCGGACATTCTCCTTCAGGATTTTTTGGTTGACAGTAGAATTCATGGTTCCATCTATCACAGCAAGCCTTCCAGGTCCTGAAGCAGCAAAACAACCCCATACCATCACACTACCACCACCATATTTTACTGTTGGTATGATGTTCTTTTTCTGAAATGCTGTGTTACTTTTACACCAGATGTAACGAGACACGCACCTTCCAAAAAGTTCAACTTTTGTCTTGTCGGTCCACAAGGTATTTTCCCAAAAGTCTTGGCAATCATTGAGATGTTTTTTAGCAAAATTGAGACGAGCCATAATGTTCTTTTCGCTTAAAAGTGGTTTGCGCCTTGGAAATCTGCCATGCAGGCCGTTTTTGCCCAGTCTCTTTCTTATGGTGGAGTCGTGAACACTGACCTTAATTGAGGCAAGTGAGGCCTGCAGTTCTTTAGATGTTGTCCTGGGGTCTTTTGTGGCCTCTCGGATGAGTTGTCTCTGCGCTCTTGGGGTAATTTTGGTCGGCCGGCCACTCCTGGGAAGGTTCACCACTGTTCCATGTTTTGCCATTTGTGGATAATGGCTCTCACTGTGGTTCGCTGGAGTCCCAAAGCTTTAGAAATGGCTTAATAACCTTTACCAGACTGATAGATCTCAATTACTTTTGTTCTCATTTGTTCCTGAATTTCTTTGGATCTTGGCATGATGTCTAGCTTTTGAGGTGCTTTTGGTCTACTTCTCTGTGTCAGGTAGCTCCTATTTAAGTGATTTCTTGATTGAAACAGGTGTGGCAGTAATCAGGCCTGGGGGTGACTACAGAAATTGAACTCAGGTGTGATAAACCCCAGTTAAGTTATTTTTTAACAAGGGGGGCAATCACTTTTTCACACAGGGCCATGTAGATTTGGAGTTTTTTTTCTCCCTTAATAATGTAAACCTTCATTTAAAAACTGCATTTTGTGTTCAATTATGTTATCTTTGACTAATAGTTAACGGTTTTTGATGAGCAGAAACATTTAAGTGTGACAAACATGCAAAAGAATAAGAAATCAGGAAGGGGGCAAATAGTTTTTCACAACACTGTAAGTAAGTGTGCCAAGAAAGGGTTACAGCTATATAGCTTTCTTTTACGAAATACCAATACTTGTATTTCAAGGCAGAATGATCCCAAATCCATAATCTATGGGTTTGGCAATATATTTGCAGGGACCCATAGGGTTACTATATCCCTATGGCTTTAAACCCTACCATTTCCTGATCATCCATGTTACTGGTCAAAGACCCATGTATCTAATTTGATATTAGCATTTTGTGCCTTATTGGTTTATAGGTAGACCACGCCCTTTTCACTCTAATATAGTGTTTAGCAAAGGGGTGGATCCTCCTCTTTGGCTGCATCAGTTGATTTAGGTGGAAGTTCCACTGAGCCTGGGAACAAAACGGCCCCAGTAAGCCATCTACCCTAGAGAACCATCTAAACTCTAGTGAAGTCAGGGAACAGGGACCCCGTGAATGAGGATTAGCAAGAACAGGAGAACATCTGTCACAGCACTTTCTAGGAAAGTGAGATAGTCTAGTTATAAAGAGCAGTTTCTGGCTCCAACCAGGCGAGATTAGTTGGAAGTACTCTTCCCTACAGGCACTGTTGCCATAGTGTAGGGCCATGGTTAAGACACAGGTATCAGGTTAGTTCCTATCCCTGATCCACAGTCGGTTGTTTGGGATCCTTGACTGGTAAGGTATACATCCTTGGGACACATATGTTTCCAGGCTACTCTCCACAGTGGTGCCATGCTGTTTGGCTGTCCTTACCCTGCCCACACTGTGTTGAGGTGGGATAAACCGGTGGACATCATACCTTTCTACCATCTATGCATTTGTCTGCTAACTCCTCTGAGTGAGTTTTGCATAACCCTGTGGATCATTTGTCTTGGACGGATAAACAAGTTCAGTTCTGTTTTACTGCAAAAGAACCTTCTGGTGTCCATGCTTTCAATTAGTTTGCACACAGCCAAAGTGAGTTGTAGCTGCACTACACCCCTTGGATATTTCCACATAGCGTAAGCCCATCTTGAAGTTCAGTAGAATCCAACATACCAAATAAAAATGTTGCTACCCTTAAATTATTATAAGAAATATATATAATTACCAGTATATATGCTTACAATTTAACATATGTTGAGTGACAGAGGACATTATAGCATTTTCTGCTTTTTCCATCATATAGAAATCAGTGCTACACTGCCCTCACCATAGGCACAATAGCAAAGACCTCTATATGCAATGTTGGACAGCAGTATTTTCATTTTGTTACTGTTACTTCCTAACAAAACCATGTTAAACTCCTCTACTTATAAAAAAAAACATATCAAACACAATTAGCTTGATATACAGAACTGCTGTATTTTAGTGAACCTAGAAGACAGTACTGTAAATTACTGGCACGCAGCACTGTGCTTCTACTTTCTGGCTGAAACATGGCCCCCTGTTGGATTGTGCAGCATGCACTCTGTGTAGCCTTCCTAATGAATAAAAATCGAATGCCAGTTTAAAACAACCTGTGTGTGTTTCTTCCAAGGGCAGACTACATTTTTTAAGGTAAAAATAAAAAACATCATTACAGAGATGACATTAAGCAATGCAGCAAATAATTCTAATACTGCAGATTAAAAGAAAATAATTGTCTTTTTAAATAAGTAACAGTACCTACAAAATTACTATAAAGCTACAGAGGGTTACCCATAATAATAATAATAATGCCTCAATATACTCTGTATCAATACAAATATCTATACATATTACTGTTATCTTAAAAACTGGGCAGTTAATATATACCAACATTTAAACATCCTAATAAATATAAGCTTAAATAACCACATAAATAAGTCCCAATAGATTTATGCACACCTTCACATAATTTTTTGCAGTGGCTCTAAATGCCGCATGACAGGAGATGGGTATATAGTGATAGAGATGGCAAAATTATTGATATCACCATCTGGAGTGTAACAAATTCAAACAAATTTCAAACAAATTCAAAATTATGTGTGGAACTGGACAATTGCATGGGTTATTTAATCCTGCACTAGCAAAAAGTGAGATTTTGTTTTGGTAAAACATGAGTGTTCCCCTACAATACAACTATACATCTCTTGTGGACAGCTGTCCCAATTTATATAGTGGGCTCTCACTCAGAGTAATTATTGCATTTACAGTGGCCCTGGAGGGTTGAGGGGTACACGGGTTAGTTTGCTAGCGGACAAAAAATGGGGGGAAGTTACAGGCAAAGTGGAGCAGATGATCAGCGTCATGGTAGTTGTCACAGCTTTGGCGGGTCTTTGTCAGTCTGCTGGGGGGTAAGCTTGTTCTGGTATGCCAGATCAGGTATAGTGGATGGTTTAACCCCTAAGGTGGGTGACCATTGGTTGATGGAATACAAAAGGTGCGCTATAAAGCGCTGGTCGGGTACTGATATGGCTAATTAGAAAAGGGGACCGGATAGGTCCCTGATTGGCGGCGGGTATCTTCCGAGCTAGGGATTGGGTGGCTGGAGGATAACACGGCTCAGACTGGTTATGGAAGGGCAAGGCTGGCAAGGGGCTCGGGGTCAGTGTTTTAGTTATGTTAATGTTGTTGCACTTATGATTATGATTATTCAAACAATGATATCGTCCCGCAGTTTTTATTGGTAAGTGAGGATAGCGAGTGTAGGTTGATGCATGGGTCATGTCAAGCACTTTAAAGGTCACCTATCACATAAAAAATGATTCCTCCACTGCAGCTGCTTGCACTCTAGATGGTGGAACCAACTGTAACAGCTAATAAATGCACTCCCTAGTAGAGAACTGTGGTGCAGGTGGTCATGCTTTGGAAATCGATAACACAGGACATTCGCTAAACATTTTTTAAAGCGTTTTTTAAATTTCTCCTCTTAGTTCAATGTACGCATACACAGTGACAATTTGTGATGTGAGAAAGGCCAGTTTAAGATGTATACATGCACAGAGATATATCATAATTAAAATTGTGATAGGCCAAAACCCTTATGCTACTTGGATCATGGCTTCTTTAGCATTAGCACAATATCGCCCACCCAAGGTCAAATGAGCAAATCTTACCATGTATGGCCACCTTCATGTAAAATGGATCAATGGGGTTTTTACACCAGTCTGATCATTATCTCTCAGATCCCAAATAGATTTTAGACAATGTTATCTTTTGGACCCACAAACAGATGAATGACACTGCACTGACCTGTAGTTGTAAACTGTGACAAACAAAAATTCTGTCACAGAACGGATGATGTAAACTTCAAAGTTAGTTTTCCAGGGGAAATTACAAAGAAGGTCCTAGGGAAAATATTATTTCTGTGTAAGATCTGCTAGTAGGTAATCTGTCAAGGTAGAAAGATAATATCCTTATAATAGACTCAAGTACAGGCCAAATTTTCAGTACTTTGATTTCTGTTTATCTATTGAAAATAATAATAGATGAATGTATAATGTCTTCTCTCAAAATCATGGATAATAATCTTCTTAACTGTATGCATTGTAGGTGAAGCATAACAAATGGTTCTATCATCAAAAGTAATGGTAAATATGTCAGATCAGGTACTGAGTAGTTTTAGAACACAAGCATAGAAAGGTAACTGATTTTGTCTATAGACTCAATTCAGAACATTAAATAGTGATATTACACTGGGGTACATTTGTGGAGTACCCCAAAACCATGACATATAAATGAATTCCATTTTTTCTTTAAAACAGTTCTATGTACAGAGCAATCAGAAATGTTTGCCAAGTTTATTTTAATGACTTACACTGCAACAATATATATTTCTTAACAACATGAAATGTCTCCTACACACAAACTCCATATTAAAAATTGTGTAGGTTTCCATAAATCAGATGATGGATGTCAGGGTTTCCTTCTGACAGCTAAAACAGCCTCTGGAGATTTTCTAAATATAAAAATTTCTGTTGGCTGCAAAACCATTGTTGAGTTCATAAAATATGACTAAAAGTGATATATTTTGTCCTGATTAGACTTCTTTTGAAAGATAAATGGTTAATTAGAACACCATTATCACTACTATTATTTATTTTTTTCATGATTGCGTTAAGGCTTTATTATATCTTTTGTGTTTTTCTACTTCATAACACCCACTCAGCTCCTTAATATTGTTAAGACCTCTAACTGTAATTATAGTGATATCTTAGCCAATAATTATGTTCAAGTGTGACACTCTTGACATGAAAAGTAACAAAAGTGATTTATAGGAGGTGTGTCAATCTATCAGTTAAGATAACCACTGTAACCTTTTATTCCATGACAATTTTATTTTTCAGTGCAATTGGAATTTTGTAGAACTTTCTCAGGTCATTCTTGCTTTAATCTGAACACAATCTAGTCTAATGCAAAAGAAACACACATATGCAAATACTGAGGTTTAGAGACATCATATGGGGAAAGGGGTCATACAAAACAGAAGCAGACACTGTAGTCAAAGGTTTAAGGTTCACCAGTGGTTGAATAAAGACAAAGGGGTTAAGATTCTCTACTTGTGTTAGAGTTTCTAAACTGATACAATGGCTTGAGATCCTGGATAATTAAACCAAAGTCTTTTGTCTAGATCAGTACTGACCAGATGAGGCCTCACACATTATAGAATATATACGTTGAGCTCACCACACTCATGACATACTTGCTTATTCAGCTGCTGCATGCTGGAGCTTGGCTTCTCCAGATCCCGACGTTCACTACCTTTCACTATGCTCCCTTCCACTGTTGTTGCAAAAGGATTTACTTAACCCGCAGCTTCATAAAAATCCTTTATTCTATTAATGTACACATTGTGAGGTTTACAGGACAATACCCATGTAAATAAGGCTTATGCGTTTCATGCCATATCCTCCTGGCACTAGCCAGCTCTAGCTCTGATCAAGTGCCAGGAGGATATGGCACAAAATGCGCAAGCTTTATTTGCACAAGTGTTGTCTTATAAACATCACAATGTGTGCTTTAAGGGTTTTTATGAATCTGCAGGTTGAGTAAATCCATTGGCATGGGCATGGAAGAGAGCACAATCAGGGTCGGACTGGACTGCCGGGACACTGGGAAAAGGGAAGTAAGGGAGGCTCAGCGGGTGGTTAAGGGGTGCAAGGAACATGGCCGGGGCACCTGAAGAGCCCTTGGGGTGGCAGCCCCGGTGGGCCCTGCATCACCCAGTCCAACCCTGCCAGTATTCATGGGGAGCAGTGGGCCCTTTGTGGGAGTGAGGCAGAGTCGGGGGCCCTTTGATCAGGTTTTCTGGTGGGCCCAGACTTCCCCAGTCCAACACTGAGCACAATAAAGGACAGATGAGGTCCTCCAAGGCATTTGTATGGCCCTCTGCCCATGCCCTCCATGTTCTTTTTTATAACATAAAACTTGATTGATTTTTACCCTCAAACACATATCTTCTATTATGGCTCTACAGCGTGAAAGATGTTAAACAGCACAGGTCTAAAGAATTGGGTATATTATCAGTATGCATTTCTTTTATTTGTTATTTTTAAATTGTCCTTGAGTATATCAATTTGCAAAACCTTTAGGCTGTCAGTCCTTTAAAATGCATTGCAACTATTTAGAGAGAAATGGAAAGCTTTGTCCAATCTATTCTTCAATCTCAATATCTAGAAAAGTGATACAGATTCAAAAAAGTAAAAGAATGTAAAGAAAGGATCCCAGACATAATTTTATAAATACTGTAAGCATCTCTTACTGTACATCTCTTATATCACTTACATTTTATTAATCCCTATAAGCATCCCAGTGCCCAGTGTTAGTGTTAGTGTTGAAAATTCAACATGGCTGAACTCTGTTAATCATGGATAGTTGATGATGTCAACATAGAAGATTAATAGTAAAGGGACTGAAAAAAATAAGCAATAAAAAAGAATAACAATAATTAGCTTAGTGTGGTTTGAAAAAGCAAGAACACGAAGGCTAATAATGTAAATACTATACAAAATAAATAATGAAAGCCATCTGATAAAATGCTTAGAACAGGTTCATCTAAAGCACACTAACATTTAGGGGCAGATTTATCAAAATGTGAGATTAGAACTCACCACAGAAAAAATATACCCACTTTCTATTCATTCCTATGGGATATTTAGAAGTGTATTTATCAAATGGTGAACTCTTACCTTCACCCATTATAAATCCACTTGTAAACACCCCATAGAAATGAACAAAAAGTGGGTCAGTTTTTCTGTAATGAGCCCAATTCTCACATTTTAATAAAATTTCATTTAATGTAAAGTTGAACTCCCCTTTAAGAAATAGACTATCCTATGTGTCTTGGACAGCGGTCATGTTTTAAGACAAACATTAGTAATAAGCAACTCGCAGTTATACAGGAAGCATTATAGAAAGGTGACAGCTTGGAGTGTGACACAATACTGCAGATCTCCATTACTGATAGCAAAATTGTGGTTGAAAGTATGAAGTTTGTATGAAGTGCTAACATGTTTCTCTTGAGAAAAGTGCTTTTACTTTTATTACAATATATAATTGTTTTTGTCTATAAGGTTAAGCATTAAATTGAACTGTGAAATGGAATGAAATTAACCATATCATGGCCAGTAATGCTGTTTGTAGCAGTGAGGTTTCCAAAGAAATGAATGGAATAATTCTTACTTTTAGAATCACACCGTTTCCTTTTCTAACAATAAATATTGCATTTTTTGGTCAGCAAAATCAGCATGTACCACGGCATACCAAAGCTTAATTATATTCCATTTCTTTGACATAGTTAATCAAGCACTATTACACTGTCCTGATTAGCAAATATCTGCAAACCAATCAGCTAATAAGCTTTAACACCATTATTTGTATGATTTCCTTTTAAGAAGCCTCATAACAATAAACAATAAACATTTCCTGCTTTACTTCTAAGCATTTTTGCCATGACAAATCAGTAAGACAATAGGGGCTGTTAACTGTTAAGACCTTATTTTATCTCCATAAAGGATCAAGTAATCACTGTGATAAAAAATGGTGATGTCTTCACTGGTCTTCTTGTACATTCCTGACTGCCTCTCCTACTCCTCTTAGAGCCACTGCCTATTTACACCCTCTACACCCACTGCCATATCTAGTCTTAAACCTTTCTATCATTGCTGTTCCTTACCTAATAATGAATATGGCTAAAATGGCATAAGCTTTGTTTAGCAAATCTATAGTATAGTAATGATAAAGGATTTCAAACTTGTGCACAGGAGCTCCCCATTCATTTATTATAAGTGTCAGTGACACTCACATGCTCAGTGTGCTCTGAGTAGCTAAGGAACTACGCTTAGGGGTTGAAGCAAATTATCAAGCAGAAAATGAGCTTTTGTCTGCCACAGAGGGTGATACAGGGCTGATTATTAAATTGTGATGTTTACAGGGTAACCCTTTTGAAATAAAAAATAGCAAAAGTGGTATAAAGGTGATACCTTTATTGGCTAACTAAGATAACCAGCAAGTTTTCAGAACATTTTAGTTCCTTTTTAAATATAAATAAATATATTTATTTTAAAACAGCCCATATGGAACATTCTACTTATATAAATAAACCATTTTCTTAAAAATATAGTTTTCTAGTAGTATGTGCCAATGAATAATCTTGAACAAATTGCAGTTTTAAGTACTAAGGGCCACACCCTTGGATCATATCACATCAGCCAATTAATGGACAGAGCTCTGTCTTTTGCCTTAACTGTTACAGTTAGAGCTGCATTATTTCTGGTCATGTGATCTCTGAGGGAGCTATGTCAAGGGGCAATATTTACAGATATATATATTCCAGTTTGGTGAGATTCTTAAATAGGCCTCTTAATATGATATAAACTATCTGTTGGTTAAGTATTCATTCTGGAAGTACAGATTACCTTTAAGCAAAGTCTGAATGTGTTGTAAGATCAGTTGAAATTGCATGTTGCAGAAATATTAAAAATGCTGAATAAAAATAACAGTAACAAAATTTATAGAGATTCTAATCGTTTATAGCAGTTCTAGTTAACGAGCCCTGTACTAATGAGTCTCGAAAGGTTAAACAGTCAATAAGTATGTCAGCAATCCATTTATCTAGTAATCTATGGGAGAATATAGCTCTTAATTTGATTATATAGTTTTTAGAGAAAAAAAACTACTCTCCACAAAGCTAAACAAAATAGGCCTTTCCTATTCAAGCTGGAAACATAAATCACATAATATGCATTTTCCTTCCAATGATAAATGTCCTCTAGCTTCCCAAAATCATTGCACAACATGCTGGGGGTCAGGGGCGCGCCATGCGCGGGGGGGGAGATGCAAACCCATAGTTCATTACCCCCGCCACGTAATGCCAAGCGGGGGGGCAATGAAACCACAGCACAGACTAGGGGTAGGCAGGAGAGGCTCCTGCCTGGCGCCCCCCCAATCGTTGCGCCTACCCCTAGTTCCAGCCCTGCTGGGTTTTCTCTGCATACAGACTGGCTAACTTTTTTTTGTACCCTTGCCATCTCTTGTGAATTTTTCTGTAGTTTCCTTTATTTTTTTCCCGTGCTCAGAAAAAGTAGGCCTGTAGTTAGAGGGTAATGGTGTATGATGAGGATGAGAAGAACATTCTTCTAAAAATTGCCGAAGATGGATGTCACTGCTAATGTTGAAAATGGCCAACTTTAGCCCTGCACACCAGTTCTCCTATAGTTCTCCTCTATCTCCACTGGTGATGTCTATGCTGCCAAAGTTATGAGTGCCTGCTGCAAATATTTGCAGGGGGGCCGGAAGCGTTCTCAGTATGCCGCTGCAGGTCACCTAGAATTTGAAAATGCTGACTTTACGCAGACCAAACCCTCCCTACTACAACCAGAAGGAAGACATACTGTGAATGAAATGTTAACATACTAATAAGCATCAGTGCTTTATGTTGAATTAACCAATTACAACAGAGACGTAACTTGAGCACTCTGGCCTCTCGCCAGACCTACCTCCAACTTCTAATCTCCCCACCCGGTGCTGGCATAGCATATGGCATGGGTATTTTTTTCATTGTCTAATTGTTGGACTGGAGCGGATTTGCTGCTGTGGGTTAATGCAATGATGTAATGTAGCTCATCAGCTAATAAGCCATATGGAATTAAGTAAAAAACACATAAAAATATATGGAACCCGTATTGCATATTTTATAGCAAAGGTAATACAGGTAGCTAGTTTGTTCAGGAGCCCCTACAGTAACATTTAATGGCATATGGAATCTTAGACATATAAAATAAAATATATAGATTACTTACATTTATTTCTTTTTTAAAACTGACTAAATCAGTTTGTTTTTCTCCAGCTGTGACAAAAGCTTACAGGTTTACAACATTACTACTTGTGGTGAAAGAAAACCATTTACAGCAGTCCCATATTAAAATGTCTTACTTCATAAAAATGGATGAGAATTAGTAACTATAGCAACTATAAGGATGACAAAGCAGTACCTACAATAACATTTCCTGTTCTTTTCTACAACACAGACTACTGTTAGTTTTTTCAACTAAAAAAAAAAAATGTTGAGCTACAAGATTCTAACATACCACTAAATTATTCTTGCTGGCTTTGTAAAGGAAGCATAAAAGAAAGACATGTAGTAATTATGTATCTCTATTCATCTTTTCATCTGGTCTTCACTTGGCTATTTTACAGATTACTTGATTGGCTGGTTAACTCTGTTACTATGTCTATTTCTTCAGAAGCACACAATATTCATGAGCGAATCTGCAAAAAATTTGCAAAACTGCAAAAAATTTCAAAATACATTGAAGTCAATGGGAATTTTTTAATGCTTTTTTTTTTTTTTTACTGCTCAACATTGTTTTCGCCCATTGGAGTATATGGGCATTTTTGGGGGAGAAACCTGGCAAAGATTTCACTCATCACAAGTATGCACACATGAAAATTACTAAGGTCCCTCCTGCAATAAATATTATTTGCAGGAAAAAGCACCCAACCTTCCATCTGATAAGGGTAAGGGTTTGTGGGTGCACTGGGTGTAATAAAGTTTGGCCATGGCAGATTAGGGCCATAGCATAAAATGCCCCATTAAGAATTGGTCATTTTGGTAGGCATGCATGTCTATGCCAGCTTTATTTTTATTTATTTTTTGTCTATTTTTGTATATCTTTTGTCACCTCACGTAATGATAAACACAGAAAGAACCTGCCAACAGGCCTGCAAATGTCAGCTGGTAGGATAAAAGTAGTATATTCACTTTTAAATATAGTCTATTCTTTGCTATTGTGTTTTATATACTTGAAAATAAAATGTACATACATTTGTGCCTATTAATATTTCCGTCTAGTGTTTTTAGCAGGATTTTTTTGCTAAAACACTAAACTTACTAATCTTAGTAAATACATAACATTACACAGTATAACATAAAGACACTTTAATATAGATGTACTTAATCCATGGTATTGTGTTGGTAGGCTAGCCAAACTGCTACATATCAGCTTTTAATAATATATATAATCCCTGATGGTCTCGTATATCTCTTTTTAATGTGTGAAACAAGTATTTAATGAATGACCATTTTACTTTGATTCGGTTGAATGAGCATTTTGTAAAGTGCTAATTATTGCTGCCACCCTGCGATATCCTTGAGAGCACGAGGCTGCCCATATGTTCTTTGGTTGAAAAGTACACCCTAATGACAAAGGAAAGAGCATGTCAATTTATCTTCTGATCTTACCCTTTTGTAAAGTATGGAAGGCAGACTTAATTGTGAAACAGCTGTTCCAAAAATACACTTAAACTATAATTCAGACTAAGACTAGGCAATAATTATATTTGTAGGGTGTAGGGTAGTAGGAAAAATCACATTTACTGCAGCTGTTTTGGTGTGCAGCTTGCATTGGGAATATGCCTGAGGTTTAAAGTACCACAGATGTATGCAGTATCCAGAATGCTACAATGCTTTCTTTCCACAGTTATAAGTGGAAGTGAAACTAGAACTGTACTTATGGAAGACAGTAGAAAAATGAAGTAATAAACACAATACAATGTTTAAAGGAGACTTATAGTGCCAAGGACAAATATTTGTCACTGGATTGTTCACCTCAAAGATAGAAGGAATGTGTATGTAAGTTATATTGCTTTTTGTAAAAAGGAAAAACTTCATTAGTACTGTTCAACTTCTTTTGGCTGCCATCCCAAGGTGGGATACTTTTTGTGGTAATTTTTTAAAGGTAATAATCATTTTTATCCCAACTTTAAATAAGGAACCAGATATCATGGGTTAAATAACGAGGATAATTTTCTAAAAAGTCCCCTTTAGAGTAATGTCCCATGGGAAGATTAGTTGCCCACGATCAATCGATGCCTAAGCATCATTTTCGGTTTTTGAAGTCATCGTTGCCTGCAGGAGGAAACATTGTGCGACTTTGGAAAACCGAATCGATGCATAGGACTATCCACAGGGGATTCCCTTTATTGCCAGTGGAAAGGCTTTTTGGGGAGATTAGTCACCCAAAGTAACAGAGATTTCTCGCAAGCTACTAATCTCCCCATGGGACAACACCCTAAAGGAATGGAGTACACTGACTATCTACATGGATAGATTGTTTAATTCATTCTATCAGCCTATGGCCTATTCTTGTCCAATAGGATTTCACCTAGCTGATCAATATCTGAGTTCCAATGATATATTGGTTGGGGATCAGTTTTTCCACTGTTTACAATCGTTTGGTACAAAAATTTTGTGACTTTCGGATCGCCAATACGATAATATCGTCACTAATACGATTTTTCCGTAAGCATTTTCAAACTCGATTTGCTATCTTCAGAAATTTTCGTTTCCAATCTGAATTTTTCCCATTCGGGATTCGAACTCGTGTTTTGATAAATCCGCCCCTTATAGTGCACTTATAGGACTTCCACATGTTTCTGCTTAACCAATATCCCAATTTCACAATAATGAAATATCATGAAAAGCAATTGGAAGCTGATATAAGCAAAGTTTAAAAGTCCTACAAATGACTGGGATATAATTAGTTAAAACAGAATCTGTTTTTTTCATCTGATACACTTTCTCCTAGAATCTGTTTTGTTACTGCAGTTCTCTGTGCATATGGTAACAGTTATTTTAAATGAGTAACACACAAAAACATGGACTGTTACATCTGCCCATAAAATATTACCTAGCCATATTCCTACTTAGCCATAAGTAATAAAAAATACATTTTTAAGCCCCCAACGGCAGATAACTCTGCAGTTATTCAAAAATTCCTTTTCATCACAGATTCTTTTTTTGCTTTGCAAACTCTCTTTCGACTTTGATATTCCACTGAGCTCAGAATACTGATTTTAAGCAAATATCATAATTGTTTTTCAAGATTTGCACAGTATCAAAGAAAATCCAATTGTAACATGTTTGGTTTGAAGATCGAAATGTGCAGTACAACATAAACAGCCTGATAAAACTCCTGCCAGTGTGTAGTAGCAAACCATTATACAATTATTTCACAAACTACCCTGGAGACTTCCTAGTATGCATGCACTCACAGTAATATAAGCAAGAACACATAATATTAACAGTTTCCTTCACTGTGTAAGGTCACTGAAAGCAGCCTTCACTTCAATGCATTACTGCTGAGGTTAAAACCGATTAAGGTCAGATTCCTTAATTATAATTATGGAGCGATCAATTGCAATCGATCTATAATGATTTGGCCATTTATCATCTGGTTTAACATATCTGATCCAATTAGGTCAATTCACAACCAGGTGTCTACAGTTTAACATTTAGGTTGATCAAATGAATGAGAGAAAACTTTTAAAAATCAAGTAAATCATAGCTCATAGCCAACTGTGTAAACCAACATCTCAGACCATTCATTCAAAGAATGAAAGGAATATTGCAAGATTCTCAATTCCAACATTGATAAAGCTGTCCCATAGTTTGAGGACAAGTGTGCCTGTGACCTAGGAGTTCAATTTTAAGGAGGATGTTCACCTTAAAGTGGACCTGTCACCCAGACATAAAAAGCTGTATAAAAAAAGTCCTTTTCAAATAAAACATGAAACCCAAATTCATTTTTTTATTACCACATCCATACCCATTATATAAGCATTTTAAAATCCCAGCTGTCAATCATATAATGCCTGCCCCGCCTCTATGCCTTAGGCATAGAGGTGGGGCAGATAGTTACTTTCACTTTCAATTCAGAACTTCTTAGATGTTGCTGCTCTCCTCACATTCCCCCTCCCTCCTCCCCATCTAATTGTGTAACCAGTGCATGGACATGGGCATCTGGTCCCCCATTCTGGCACAGAAACAAGATTTTGGCAGGATGCAATGCCTGCTTTGATAACAGTGCCCACAAAATGGCCCCTGCCTGCTTGCTGCAATGGTGAATTCCAGTGCTGAAGAAAATAAGATTAAAATAAATTATATAGTGTAAGTAAAGTTTATTTTGCTTGCCAATAGAAAACAATTTGAAATTATTTCTTAAGGTGACAGGTCCGCTTTAAGGCAAGAGTCCAAATCTGAACAGCCCCTGTGTGAAAAACATCACTAGTTTGCAGGCTGAACTGGTACTGTGAATGCCATCCCCATTCCTGTTTTATTTGGGATCACTGATACCATTGGCTGGCAAGATTCAGCCAATCAGATCATGAAATGTAGGATAGGAAAGGCATGCACATTACCAATTCCGTATGAACTTCCTGTTTGTCCAGCCTGCAAACTGGTGTCGGCAAGCTCTTTCAAATAAAGAGCCTGGTTAGGGTTTAGCAGGCTGAAGAATAAGACAAAGCATGTGAAACACAGGGCTGAAATTGTGTTACATAATGGCAGAGAAAAAAAGGACTAATAAATATTTTGTATAAAAATAAAGAAGACTGCAATATGTTTATCTGTAGCAACTGGACTTTCTGTGAAACACAGCAAGACCAGTTGGTTTGACTTTTTACTACAGATAAGCCTGAAGTACAACACTGGATCTTCAGGTGTTTGAAGACACTGCAAGCCTTTTTTGCTACTTTCTTTGACAGTGTGGTATGACACATGCCAGGAAAGTTCCAGATTTTGCAATCAGCGACAGCAGTGTAATACATGAATCCTTAAAGGAGAAGGAAAGGTAAAAACTAAGTAAGAATTATCAGAAAGGTCTAGGTAAATACACCAAAAACACTCACAGTAATGATGCTCTGAGTCCTCTGTCAAAAGTAACACAGCACTTCTGTCCTTCTATTTTGTACACATGGTTCTCTGTATTACACTTCCTTCCTCAGCTTAAACTTCAAGGGCACAGGAATGAGCATGCTCAGCTTGCTCCTCTTTTCCCTCCCTTCTACCTCCTCCCCTCCACTTCCTGCTGTAATCTAAGCGGACAACTACCAGCCAGCAGTGTGTGAGAGACTAAGGCAGGAGCTAAGCTAAGCTGCCAAGCTAATATGGCAGCTGCTATCTTAAACAAACTCAAAGAGATTTTAGGGCTTTTTACTCGGATATGGTAAAGCATTTTACAGAATAAATATAGTGTTATAGCGTGCACTATTGTGGCTAATCTATTGGAAGTAAACTGCCTCAGTAGTTTTCATTCTCTATAGCTACAAAGCCCTTTCAAAGCAGATTTACTAGTTCATTCCCTATAGCGCTGTGAAGAGTTACTAATGTAAGCATAATGACAGACAAGGTGACTTGTCAACCAATTTCAAGCTTGGCAATCAGGCAATAAACACTCTAAATTGCCCTTCATTTATTTCTTGGCGATTGTCTGGACCAACAAGCACACCTCCCACAAGTCAAAGTGATTGCATAGAAAGAACTGGGCTACTTCAGAGACCTTTTCCACCCAACCGGGTGCTTGGGATATTATTTGGGTGACAAAATATCCTGAATCACCCTGTCTAATATTACCCTAAAGTGTTCTCATGACAACAGATGAACACAAGTAGATAAGTGTCCAGTAGTGGAAGCAGGGGAGTGACTATAGTGGAAGCAGAGGGTTTAGCCTGCACAGCAAGTGTAAATTGCTTTTGTGTATTGTGCCCAATTCCACAATCATTTCAATGAAAGACGTGCTACACACTATTTACTACTTCAAACACTAATTCACTAAGAAAAGCAGAAAGTCTTTGCAAAAGCATTTTCTAGCTAATAATTCCACATTGCCTACTGGATAATTCTAACATTTCCCTTATATACTGGTGTGAGAAAAAAACTCTTAAATGGAGCAATGCAAGATTGATCTATAGAACTATTTAAATGAAAACACAAAAACTTATGTGAACATGCACAGTTATGATTGAAGAGCCCAGATATCTACTTAACATCTGCATGTACTAAATTTAAATTAAAAATAAAATGTTAAATGGAAGCCCATTTAACAACAGTGTGATTTTAGTGGTTTAAGAGTTCTTTAAAATTCCGAAAAAATAATAAGAACTAAACCAATGAACATCTATTCATTTATTAAAGCATAGAAATATAAAAGCTCAAACACATTAAAATGAAAAAAAAAGACATGAAAACCTTGAATTTTTTGTTTTGTAAGAATGGTTGTGCACTTACAACCCCACCTCCCCGAAAACCTCTAAAACCACATTTAAAATAAAGATTGTTGCAATTTGCCAAGGACAGCATTCATTGATTTTTACTTGACTTCTTTTCCCATGGTTTTTTAACTTAACAAATTATATGAAAACTTAAAAATCTTTTGTTTTGGGTTTTGATAAAAAATAAATTCTGTGTATGCAGATTTACCCACAGGCCCCCCGACTCCGATGCATTCTGTTCTAAAGCTATCCTTAGTTATGTATACTATGGCCTTGAAGACAGAACCTCCAATTTGGCAAAGAGCAGCTCTTTGTTTCTGTGTTGTGAACAGATATTTCTATGCAGGTACACTAGTAAACTGGTAATGCCTATGCTCATACGTTTCTTATGACGTATACTACTATGTCACCAAGTCTATATAAACCCTGTGCTGTCTTTGTTCTGCTGTTCTGACTATCTTTTGCCCAGTACATATCTAATAAACCTTACCTAATTACCTCAAATGACTCTCGGTATCTGAAATTTCCATAACCGTATAATTCAGGATTTTTAGCAATTCGTGAAAACGAAAAAAAAAAAAAATACAAATGTTAGTAAATAGGCACCTTAGCATACACATCTTTGTCTCTCTCCCAAGACACACTTGTATCCTGCTGACGTACAATGCATGACTGCTGCTAACAGAGATAGAGGGACTAGTGGCTGCAACAATTTAGTTTGCTTCTGTATTAAATTTAATAGGCCATACAAGCTGGTGAACTGTTCCTGAACCGCCTTTTAAAATCCCAAGATTTGTGACAATATTTTTCATTTTTGTTTCAGGCACATTTCAGGTAGTTCTACAAAAATAACAGAAAGAACCAGTGTGTCTCATTATAGAAAAGTAAAGCCTGCCCAGCACTCACTGTTCCAATAAAACACAAAGCATAATTCTCCAAAAAAATAAAAAAAGAGAAACCCTGACATGCAATTATAGTTTTTTTTCAGCTCTGAGAAATT
The DNA here is from genome assembly GCF_000004195.4 of Xenopus tropicalis. Taxonomy (NCBI): domain Eukaryota; kingdom Metazoa; phylum Chordata; class Amphibia; order Anura; family Pipidae; genus Xenopus; species Xenopus tropicalis. The sequence continues at coordinate 66,258,315 of NC_030679.2, forward strand.
TAAATGAGCCAAAATTAATTATATTTTATTAATTTAACGATGTCTATGTACTAGAAAGCTTATTTTGAAGGGCAGAAAACTAAAATGTAGACAAACAAACCATAAACAACATTAATATATGGAAATTGGCAAAGAATTTATGCTGACAAAGTCCTAAAAACATGTGAACTTGACACTTATTTCTGCCTTTGTTTTTACACAGAACAAATGTTTACAAAAAGTAGACAGCTCTTAGCATTCACTGAGCCACTCTAATTTGCATGTTTGTTCCACCTGTTGTGGGAAAATCTACTTAAAAAAAGTACTTAGAAAAGCAGAAAATATGCTGCTATGTTAGGATTGATTATTATAACCAGTATGCACAAGCATAATTACCATACTGTCTCACTTTACAAAGAAATTAGTACTGCTAATTACTGTTATACCAAATAACATTCAGCAAAGATACAGAAGTGTTTTTTTAACAAATTAATTAGGGTTTCAGAATTTCTGTGCTGAGTGTTTTCTTTGGTGTCAAACGGGACTACAAAGACCAAGAGGCAAAGGACTGTAATTTGCTTTTCTGTCTAGATGCTGCTTTTGTACTACTTTTGGCTTTAACTCAAATCACCATGTTTGAGTCACAATACTCAGAATTTCTCTTTGTTTTCATTATGCCTGTTTAAGCAATAAATCATTTTGCTCCAATATATGCCTGAAACTGGCACCCTGTTTGAAACAGTTAAAAAAAAAAAGATGTGAAACTTGGATCCGGCTAATACACACATTGTCACAGTGCAGTAAGGTACCTTGTGAACTAGAACTATGTGAAGAGTGGCTTGTATAATGTCAACAGCCCATGATAGAATAAACCTTCCAAGGGACATGCACACTTTGACATTATAGCTGTTTTCACTGCAAAATAAAGAAATAAAATATCTGGGGAAAATGAGGTAGGTGAACCTAGGTTTAAGAATGGAACCTCTGATAGTAATTAAAAAACACACTTTGATAAGAATCATGACGTTTGTTCATTTGAAGAGATGCACCAATTCCATAGTTTTTGGATCTGGCCAATTACCAAATCCTCACAAAAGATTTAGATTAATACCAAACCAAATATGAACATTCAAATAAAAAATTTAACAATAAATCGTCGATTCAGTTCAAGAGCTTTAAAGTAACATCATTTTGTGGGTTTGTATTTGGTTTGACCCAACTGAATCTGAATCCTGTTATGATTTAGCGAAATCCTAAACCAAATCCTGGATTTGGTACATCCCTAGTTGGTTTCCCCTTGTACATTAAGGGGGTGATCTATCAACGGTCGAGTTTGATCTTTTTTCTGGATTAGAGTTTATTGGCGCTTAAAAAAATTAAATTTGAGTTATGTTTCAAAAACTCGGATGTCTGCAAAAATCCCAAAAACTTGAATGTAAAACTTTGGCATCTAAAAGCTTGCAAGTTTCTATAAAAGTCAATGGGAGTTGTCCTAGGCAAAGTCAAGCCATATGTTCAATTTGAGTTTACGAGTTGTAATCAAGTTTTTTTTTGAGTTTGAAACTCGAATATTCAAGTAGTAGAGTTTTTTTTTTATTTGCAGAGTTTACCACTTTGATAAATAAGTGAGCATTCGATATTTTAGTTTAGCCAATTTAGAAAAATGAACTTTGATTCACAAATTCGAAAACTAATAAATAGGCCCCTTGAGTCTTGATCATGAAAAGGCTCTCCTGAGACTCAGATGGGTAAGTAAGAAGCAGCAGCACTGGTTCAAGCTTCTTCTCAGGTTCGCCCAGGCAGAGCCGCAGTAATTTTAAAGGTATAACAGTTAAGCCAGGCAGTAGGGCTTCCCAGTCATGTATCATGCTGCAGGACAAAGAGCTCCGATATTTATTGGAACTCTTCCTATAGAGACCATCTGTGTATAATAATTGGATCTACTGTGTGAATTATGAGCAAAATTTATCTAAGACCTTCCAAGTGTAAGACAAATACCAGTGTCATAAATACATAGCGCCACCCCCTGCAAAAAAAAATCCACACATTGCAGATATATTTCCCAAAAGTTTTGCATAATTGCAGGGATAAGCAAAGTACCAAACATTACTTTGAATCTGAATTGGTAAACTACAGGCTTACGTGGGTAGGTGAATTAATTAATTTGCAGTATAGCAACATTATTTATTAGGTGCATGTCAATTACATATATACTGTATAATGTCCAAAGGGTGAAGGACACCCAAAATACTCAGCGCTTCTTGGTGAGAATCAATGTATGTTATTGTCCTCAATAAAATATAACCATACGTGAAGAAATGCTGCCTCCTCTTGATAAAAGCTCCCCTTTTAGATGAGCCTCGAAATATGTATATGAGAATGTTGATGGAAGCGCATGTAAAACAAAACAAAAATATATGGTGCAAATCAAATGAGAAATAATATATATCCAGGGCTCCGTTCAACAATGTATACAAGGCAAAAGAAGCAGATATAGTGTGAAACTGTTTAATAAAAGTAAAAAACCCTGCGCACTGCAGGCTACTTACAAAGTAGTAGTGATGTAAAAGCAGATAACAATCAGGAAATAAATCGTGGCTCAACGCGTTTCGCGTGCCTCCTGCACGCTTCCTCAGGAGCGAATAAAATATATACTGTAGTTGCATGTTAAAACCATAATAAAATGTATGGCATCAGTTTAAACAGCACTTTAGGCTGTAAGCATCTTCTTAATAAACACCCCTCTATCATGTCAATAGGTTTTTCATAAGAAAGCTCTGAGCTTTATAACAAATTTAATCCTTATAAAGTTATACATTGAGTGCTCCCCTTTGTTTTAAGAATTGCCAGACATGTTACAGTCAAGTGAAGCAACGTGACACCCCCGTCAGCTGCTTCAAGTCAGGAAATAATAGTGAACTTTGCTAAAATTAAATTGTCCAATAGGACAAACTACCAAAATAGTATTTGTACAGGCTAAAAAGTGGGCCCAGTAATGAAACAGGCTTACTGGGCATCGCTTGATTGCCAGTAACTAATAAAGAAAAGGAAGAGATATATTGAGGTGATTTTGTGAAGAGTGTAAGCACAAAAATTTAAATGGACAGGACACTGCAGAAGTGGAAAACCTGAAGAATTTATAAAAATAAAAAATCTTGCACCCATTACAATTCATCTCCGCTCTTGTACCTAGGTAATTTCAAAATTGCTCCCCTGCACTGCACTTATAATTGGTAAGACCTGCATCTCCTTCCCATATCTGACAATCCCTTATTCTTCTATGCAACACTGCTCCTAAAGCAAGAATTTTTGTTTCAGTAACCCAGTAAATTAAATTGCAGAAATAAGCTTCTGACTTGGTTTTCTTCTTTTCAGAATTGTATTGTCTTTGCTTCCTGATATATTCAATAGCACATTAAAGTATCCTAGTTCTAAAGCAACTTTTCTGTGATGGCTGTCATTACTATACAAGCAGTAGCATGAATTAAGCATACTACAGATCCACTCTGGCTGGCCTTTATATGCCACTGTGTGCTAAAATTGATTTTTAAAGTGCAGGATAATCAAGTAATAATTTATAATTCTGAAGCCAAGATTCTGCTGAAAAGGTAAAGGCGTGCTTCAACTCTATCACAAAGCTGACTCATTTCTACTTTTCAAGCAAAAAATAACTGCATATACTCGTATAAAAAAAAAGAATTATAATTACTCCTAAATAAAAGCACAGACACAGAAAGTTCCTAAACCATTATGGTAAAAATATATTGTAAACTAGGAAGCACTTCTTACTATGAATAAATACACCATACAAACATTTCAGAGCCGGTGGTTAAAGGTGTTGCTCAACGAAAACCCCACATGAATTAAGGAACTCATGCAAGGTTGCAGGGCTAAAAACCTTGTTAGCTGAGGTATTTTTCCTTGAGTGGGCTTTCTTAAATTAAAAAAAAAAAGGTTTGGCACCTTTTCTTTAGGTTTTTCATTAGGTTTTCCTTTATTACTTGAATCACATCCATTCAGAACAAATAATTTTCACTTTATAATGATCAGTATTGATACTAATCAGCTGAACAGGAAAAAAAAATCAAAGGGACAGTAACACCAAAAAATGTATCAAAGTAAATAAAATATAATGTACTGTGTCCCTGCACTACTATTGTTTATATAAATAAGCTGCTGTGCAGCCATTTCTTCCAGCCATTCAATCTGGAAAAAAGGAGAAAAGGCACAGGTTACATAGTGGATAACAGATATACTCTGTAGAATAAAATGGTGTTTTACCTGTTATCTGCTATGTAACCTGTGCCTTTTCTCCATTTTTCCAGCTTGAAGGCTGGAAAAAATGGCTACACAGCAGCTTATTCCTATAAACAATAGTAGTAGTAAACCAATGTTTCAAAAAAAAAAAAAAAAAAAAAAAAAAAAAAAAAAAGGCTACAAATTAGCTTATTTATATAAACTATACAACTTATACCAGTGCAGGGCAACAGCAAATTCTACCGTAATTACTTTGGGACATTTTGATTTTTTGTGTTATTATTCCTTTAGCAAAATGTTAACATTGGACATAGTTCAATATAGGATTCAAAAGTTTTAATTTGTCATCCTTTTTGGGCCTAAGACATCAAATCCCTGAAGGCTATAAATAATGATTAGCAATGGTTTTGCTCAAATCTATAAAATTAGCCTAGCGATTTAAATAAAGTTTACAATCTTATTTACCTTTCCCAAGCATCCCTAGCGCATGAACAATGAAGTAAAATTCCTTTTTCGATAGGACACAGCCCATCAACCCTTCCTGCATTGATTATTTTGCAGAAAACCAACAGATGCTTATTAAATCAACCAATCAAAATTTTGCTTCACACTGGCCTCCATTTTAAAGAAAATGGCTTCCGCCAATGATACTGGGTCATTTGCAGGAGGCTAGTGAAGGAAGGGGGAGAAGAATATAATGTAATCCTGCACCCTAGAAATCAAGATTTGCTTGGTTAATAAAAATCATGGTGATAATTCGGAACTATTTTTTATACGATTATTTTGGTGTGTTATGGCCAGCTTAAGCCCATTAGCAGTAAACAATTGGAACACAAAAGGGTCGGGAGGAACATATCTAAACAAAGACCAAGGAAGCAGCAGCACAAAAAGAACACAGGGACAGAGCAAAGTGCAGAGTCACATGCAGACAGTATTTGTTGGGCACAATTGTTTAAAGCAAAGTTTCCTTTTTTCATTTTGATTGATTTTACTTTAGCAGCAGCTAAATTTTCTGTGACTAAAAGTAGGTATAGTAAATTTTAGTTCAACCCTATTTTAGCACACTGTGGCAAAAGAAAGAAAACTATATAGTAACCTCTGATAAATGATTGCAGGCATCAGTTACAGTAATTTTAGGTTTGTTGCTAATGTAAAGGTTTTTTGTTTTTTTTGTGCACAAAACTTACGGGCACACCTTTTAAAAACAGCAGAATTGGTACCAGTAAATCTTTATATTATCTGAAAGCAGGCACAACATACAAAACATAGGTTTTATTGATATTAATGATGAAGAGCTACCAACAGAATACATTCTCCACTCTTTATGAGAGGACAAATTATCCATGCTGTGCTGTACCATTAAATCTGTAGTGCGCAAGTAGAGGACTACACGCTAGGTGGTAGGGGGACAAGCAGAAAGACACCCCTCCATGTTTATACTGTATATGAATAATTTACATGCATATTATAAAATGCAGAATAAACTTGAATTCAGTCATGCATCATGGATCCACTAAAAAGTATATCCACTATAATAAGTATATCATATTTTCAAAGAATATAAAAAAACAAAAAGGATATGAATAAAACATAATTTTCCCAAAAGTTATAAAATATAAGGCTTACCATATTACATCTCATGGCTTCCAAGAAAGCAGGTGCAATACACCTGTAAAACATTTCCAATTTGCATACAGTACCTCCCTACATTCCTGAATGAGAA